>NC_062535.1:13808891-14081391 GCF_022655615.1 Tachysurus fulvidraco | reverse complement strand
GGGGTTATTAATTACCCTTTTGATTTTCTTTTCTTACTCATGCATGGGGCAAGAAATAATGACACAGCTCTTTGTCTCTTCTGAGGAAAAAGTGAGACGCGAATCAATTAGCGATGGTTACAGACAGAGCCGGACTGGACTTTTATAATACGGCATGTAGAAAGGAAGACGATCCCGACCAATAGCGGTCCACAAGACTGATCACGGAAGCTCCATTGCATTTGTAACAAATGTGGTAAAAATTATTGCCACCCTATTTGCAGTAACATCATGTCCGACTCAGATGAGTTAGAGGGAAATGTGTTAAAGGGGATCGGGACAAAATGTAATAAAATGCAACATGAATGTGAAAGTCCTGTGCGATTTTACTAGCTGTTTCTGTCAGACACTGTTTAAAGGACACTGTGACATCGCGTCTGTGTGATAAGTTTGCAAAAGTGAAAGGATTAAAGCGCGATGTAATGAAACGTAATCAATAGTCAAATGGTCAAAATATGAGAGAACAATGACAGGAACGTTACACGGCTCCGTAATGTAGAATAAACTAACAATTCTTCACACAGCATGTGCATGACAGAAAACATACTGTAGGTTTAAAAGTCCTCAAAGGCGGGAATACTCGTGTGAGGTTTCCCTCTGGTGGATAGGAGAGGAACTGCTAGCGTAGCTGTTATTTTGCTAGCTATTATTTATGGGATTTTGAATAAAGTGAGAGCGAATGCATTTATTGGCTCCTTGCTAGTTTACCTTCAGTAACCGGAGACAGCGGGTCTTTTTCTTTTCCTTTTCCGTGCACACTTTAACCGAATTGAAGACGTTACCTCAAGTAAAATTCTAAAGTTTACGTACACCAGATTAATCGTTTAGATGAAAGATTGCACTGAGTACAAAAAGTATGTCGGTTTTACATTTATATTCACTTTTTCAGCATTTAGAAGATCCCCTTTTCCAGAGCGACGTACAAAAGTGCTTTTAGGACTCTATTATTGAATACATTAACACTGGTTCACTAGATTACAGACTTAACATACCTACTGTATATCAACCTAAAACTCTGTTCAGGGTTTTTTTTGTTTGTTTTGTTTTGTTTACACATTCACATAAAACAAGGAGACTTATCGTAAGTTTAAGTGTTTCAGGAAGAGGTGTGTCCTCACCTGACATTTGAAGATGACTCACGTGTTCGGACATCTAGGGGAAGTTCATTCCTCCACTTTGGTGCCAGAACAGAAAAGAGTCTTGATGTATACCTAACTCTTACCCTGAGAGATGGTGGAACCAGTCAAGCAGTGCTGGTAAATCTCAGGGTGTGAGTGAGTGAGTGAGTGAGTGAGTGAGTGAGTGACGTGACATATGGCTAAGTACGGTGACCCATACTCAGAATTAATTCTCTGCATTTAACCCATACAAAGTGCACACACAGCAGTGAACACATACACACACACCATGAACACACACCCGGAGCAGTGGGCAGCCATTTATGCTGCGGCGCCCGGGGAGCAGTTGGGGGGTTCGGTGCCTTGCTCAAGGGCACCTCAATCGTGGTATTGCCGGCCCGAGTCTCGAACCACCAACCTTAGGGTTAAGAGTCAAACTCACTAGGCCATGACTTCCCCCCTGTGTGAGGTGAAATGCAAGGAGTGATAAGGGCTTTGAGGTAAGAGGGAGCTGGTCCATTTTTGGCTTTGTAGGCAAACAGCAGTGTTTTGAATCTGATGTGTAGAGCTAACAGAAGCCAGTGGAACAAGTGGGGTGGGATGCGAGATCTTAGGCAGGTTGAAAACAAGTCCTGCAGCTGCATTTTGGATCAATCGCAGAAGACGAATTGCATTCATAGGTAGACCTGACAGAGAGAGTTGCAGTAGTCCAGTCTTGAAATGACAAGAGACTGAACAAGCACCCAAACAGCCTGAGCGTGTCACATTAGCAACATGCGAAGAAAAGGACAGCTGATTGTTCACGGTTACCCCAAGGTTGTGATCAGACCGTTTTGTAGGGATATTGCAAGATCTTGACCTGGGGATAAATCTTAGTTTCATGGTTGTTGGCTTCCAAACTATTAGCATTTACAGTGTATAAGCTCTAAAGTAAAAAAAAAAAAAAAAGCATCTTTAGAAATTCTAAAAGCAGCAATGAGTGGTTTGTCCTTAAGCATCTGAAAAGGACAGAATACACACTCACAAAAATACACACGCTCAAAAGGAGAGCGCTAAGAGGGTTCTTGATACGAACAAGCGCTCTAAGCTAAAACCTGAATGTACTGTAGAGAAGCTCAAGAAAATGGCTGCAAAGGCATCGTGAAGACATTCGTATTGAGGTGAAACGGCTAAGCGGCAGATGTGATAATGTTGGGATGGAAGTCACGTCGATGGGCGTGACAGATCTTATCGTAGCGATGATGGGAATTTCCGAAGGCATGAAGTTGCAGCCTCTTTTGTGTTTAAGTAGAGGATTAGCGGATTACAGATTTGTTGTGGAATGGTATGAGAGAAAAAAAAAAAGCTAGAGTATGATGATAAGCATACGTCACATTTCTGTGCATGTCACGGTGTTCTGCTTGCATTAAATACAATGATTTAGAAAGCGAACTGAAACGGTCGCTTCAAGCCTCCGTTTGCTTATCGCGAGTCTGTAGCCTATTTCACTGGAGATATGTGATACAACAATCTGCTTATTATTTGATTATTCTAAGCTTATAGCTGAAGAGTCAAGGGCTGAAGAGTGAGGAGTACTTTACTAATCCCCAAGGCAAAATTTGTGGATGCTGCATCTATTGAGTCCACCATGTTTTCTTACTGACATTTCCCCAACTCAGAAACTCGTAATTACGGCGTCATTTGCGTTGCCGTTCACGTGCATTTGCCTTGTAAATACAATATGCTCCATATCGTAAATATGCGGTAGAGTAAACGTGCGGTAGAGTCCTTGTGTTTGTGTAAGGTGGCAAAGGACAAATAATAAATAAAACATTTCTATAAAAATCTAGAAATATAAGAACAACAGAAAAGCCATAATATCCACTTTATTAAATTTTTTATTTTGCTTGATCGATTGATTTTAGTTTATTTTTTCCTCAGGAAGAGTTTATTCATTTTTAATTAATTGCTTCCATCGTTATTGTTTCTATAGTAACGAAACACACAAGGACCTGTATAGTCAACATACCACATAATTGGAATTAAACATAAAAACATAAAAAGGTATGAAGATATGGTCAAATTTTCTTTAGGAAGATTTTTATTTTACATTTTATGTAAGGAGCCTCCAGTGTCAAAGATATTTGATAGCCAGTTGTGGTTTTTTTTTTTTTTTTTTTTTTTAAATATGTTACCTGTGTGTGTGTGTGTGTGTGTGTGTGGGGGGGGGCACGGTGGCTTAGTGGTTAGCACATTTGCCTCACACCTCCAGAGTTGGGGGTTCGATTCCCGCCTCTGCCTTGTGTGTGTGGAGTTTGCATGTTCTCCCCGTGCCTCGGGGGTTTCCTCCAGGTACTCCAGTTTCCTCCCCCAGTCCAAAGACATGCATGGTAGGTTGATTGGCATCTCTGGAAAATTGTCCGTAGTGTGTGAGTGAATGAGAGTGTGTGTGTGCCCTGCGATGGGTTGGCACTCCGCCCAGGGTGTATCCTGCCTTGATGCCCGATGACGCCTGAGATAGGCACAGGCTCCCCGTGACCCGAGGTAGGACGGATAAAGCGGTAGAAAATGAATGAATGTATGAATGAATTGATTAATGTTACCTGTAGATTCTCATCTATCTCAAAATATAAGATAAGATAAGATAAGATAAGATAAACATTATTGATCCCGCAGTGGGGAAATTCACACATCACTGCTGCCTACAGACATTTAAAGTGCAGGTAGTAAAGACTTACGACATTGTAATGGAGCATGCATAATAATAAGGGGGCGTCATTACTTTCGCTATCCCAGGGAAAGTGCATGTGTAATATTGCTTTGGATTTCTGCACGATATTGAGCATGGAATTGAAGCACTGCATTATGAATGTGCTAGTCCTCCACAATGTCCTTGTTTCTAAATGCTGTTCTGTCTTTTCTAATTCCAGCTAGCATCAATTCAACATAATTTACTGTGGAACGGAAGAAATAGGAGTATTTCTAGTTTGGAGTTACATAAGTATAAGAACCTGTCAGGACCTGTGCCTGTTTCTCTTCTAAATAGCATCCATTAGGGCTGAACATTGAAGGAAAAGAAATATAATGCCTTTCTATAAACATGTATATGTCTCATCCAACCAGTAAAAAAGACTTGTGGGATTACAAATCTGAAAGTTACACAGGATAAATTCATAGTTTTAGTCTCCAAGGCAACAGTCTTTGTTGCCTTGTGAACCGATTTATGATTCATGCCAAGCGAAGGCTTTGTAAGCAGAATGTCCATGACTCATTTATGGGGACTGTCATAAATACACCATGCTTTCCACCTCTATTCAGCAATCCAGGAAACATCTATGAGGAGATTGTCCAGATGTCTGAACAGTGACTAAGCATCTGATTGACAAGGACAGTTGGTCCTTGAGTCTTCTAGATTTGTCTTGGTAGGTTTAGTCTTCTGTATTGAAACCATATCTTTATCTCTTTAGAAATCCTGTCCGCATGAACGTTTTTCGTCTAAAGTGCAACATGAATTATCATTATTATACAGTATCCAGGGGTAGAGGAGGCAAACTTTGGAAAAACTCCAACATGGCTGAAACACACAATGACAAACAGAACACAATTTCACAGTTTACAATTAAATTGCAAAAAAACCCAAAAAACTTTCAAATGAAAATGTGAAAAATTTGAACACAAAGCCTGTGTTTAAAGTCACAGTGATTCAGTACCTAATGCATTTCATTCTGTACCTACTGATTTTAATTCAGTACCTACTGCATTGGCTGTTTTGTGTTTTTTTTTAAAATTTATTTTATTTTGACACATTTCTCTGTTTTCTCTTTTTTGGATTGCGTTTTTGTACTTCTGCCATGCTGACTGTCCTTCTGGTTTTTGGACTTTTGCCTGTCCTTCTCACGTTGCTCTAGCCTGTTTTGAATAAATGCTGCACATGGATTCAGCTTCTGCCTCATCAGAAGTTTTTTCACAATTATCTACAGCATTTGATTTACTATTTACTGCATTACCTGCAGCATTCAATTCAGTACCTACAGCATTACCTGCAGCATTCAATTCAGTACCTACAGTATTACCTACAGCATCCAATTCAGTACCTGCTGCATTACCTGCAGCATTCAATTCAGTACCTAATACATTACCTGCAGCATTCAATTCAGTACCTACAGCATTACCTACAGCATTCAATTCAGTACCTACTGCATTACCTACAGCATTCAATTCAGTACCTAATACATTACCTGCAGAATTCAATTCAGTACCTACAGCATTACCTACAGCATCCAATTCAGTACCTACTGCATTACCTGCAGCATTCAATTCAGTACCTATTGCATTACCTGCAGCATTCAATTCAGTACCTACTGCATTACCTGCAGCATTCAATTCAGTACCTACTGCATTACCTGCAGCATTCAATTCAGTACCTATTGCATTACCTGCAGCATTCAATTCAGTACCTACTGCATTACCTGCAGCATTCAATTCAGTACCTACAGTACTGCATTACCTACTGCATTCAATTCAGCACCTACAGTACTGCATTACCTACAGCATTCAATTCAGTACCTACAGTACTGCATTACCTACAGCATTCAATTCAGTACCTACAGCATTACCTACAGCATTCAATTCAGTACCTACAGCATTACCTACAGCATTCAATTCAGTACCTACTGCAATAACTACAGCATTCAATTCAGTACCTACAGTACTGCATTAGCATTCAATTCAGTACCTACTGCATTAGCATTCAATTCAGTACCTACTGTATGGAATCAATTCTTTACCTACTGCATTACCTACAGCATTCAATTCAGTACCTACTGCATTACCTACAGCATTCAAATCAGTACCTACTGCATTACCTACAGCATTCAATTCAGTACCTACAGCATTACCTACAGCATTCAATTCAGTACCTACTGCAATAACTACAGCATTCAATTCAGTACCTACTGTATAGAATCAATTCTTTACCTACTGCATTACCTACAGCATTCAATTCAGTACCTACTATATTCAATTCAGTACCTACTGCATTTCCTACTGCATTTGATTCAGTACTTAATGCATTTGATTTAGTACTTACTGCATTACCGACAGCATTGGATTAATGTCTGTGTAGTGTGAATACATTCTGGACATACTACATGTTGGCACAGTCATGTGACCTATGATGTAATAATAACAGCAAAATCTTTTTTTATTTATTTAAAAAATAGATATAAATAAAAATAATAATAATTAATTATTATTATTATTATTATTATTATTATTATTATTATTATTATTATTATTATTATTATTATTATTATATTTTTTGTTTGTTCCTCTAAAGTTAAAAAGTTAACAATTTTCTCAGACGTTAAACAAAAAGGGTGCCTACATCCAGGTTTGATCCTCACAGCTCTTCCATGTCAGTCCTGTTGAATTATGGGATATGGGATTGTTTTTAAACTTTACTAACTTTGTTAATGACTCAAAATTCTGTTTCATGTCGATGAAAAAAAATGTAAATATCCAAACGGTGCCATTGAATTTCATTATTATTGTTCGCTCAATCGTCTTTGCTGATTCATGCATGTCCAACGCATATGATGTATGATCCCCACTCTTTCACCTTTATAAATGACCCATTACTCATTATTTCGCTCATTATTGAATTTCAGCACTTAATGAGATGATACAATCTGGAGCCTAGCATCATTTACTCCAATGAATTATCTGTTTTCTTGCAAAAAAAAAAATATATTATGTATATATAATGGAGTGTGTGTGTGTGTGTGTGTGTGAGAGAGAGAGAGAGAGAGAGAGAGAGAGAGAGAGAGAGAGAGAGAGAGAGAGAGAGAGAGAGAGAGGTTGTAACGATTAGGAGCGATTCAATCGTAAGAAATGCTACAACCACTAATGCTGCTCTTTATACTTACTGTATCTACTGCATTGTGCAGTATTTTAGGTGAAGTACTTAGAATTATCAAGAATGCTTGGCTTCCAGTAAAGCTATGAGTCACTCAATAAAGTCTAGAACTGTATTTCTAGTGAATTTGGTCTGGAATCGAATTTTCACACCCGTCATCACAGATCCATTAGTCATTAGACGGAAAAGGTTACTAACGCATTCTGGAAGAACTGGAGATATTATCAGAGAAGGATGACCATGAAGAGTATGCTGAAACAAAAGTTCCATAAATCTCAAAGCTTAAAATAAAAAAATAAAAAGCAAGATTTTATCGGACGCAAGATGACTGAGAGATAAAACCAAAAAGAGAGCACCAAGAAAGCATGTACTAAAACAGCCTGGACATGATGCAGTCTAAACCTAATTCTGACAACTGTTGCCTTTTATACTGAGGTATACTATATGTGTAAAGCGCACCTGAGGTACTGTGTATGTGTAAAGTGCACCTGAGGTACTGTACTGTATATGTGTAAAGCGCACATGAGGTAATGTATATGTGTAAAGCGCACCTGAGGTACTGTGTATGTGTAAAGTGCACCTGAGGTACTGTACTGTATATGTGTAAAGCGCACATGAGGTAATGTATATGTGTAAAGCGCACCTGAGGTACTGTGTATGTGTAAAGTGCACCTGAGGTACTGTACTGTATATGTGTAAAGCGCACCTGAGGTACTGTATATGTGTAAAGCGCACCTGAGGTACTGTATATGTGTAAAGCGCACCTGAGGTACTGTATATGTGTAAAGCGCACCTGAGGTACTGTATATGTGTAAAGCGCACCTGAGGTACTGTATATGTGTAAAGCGCACCTGAGGTACTGTGTATGTGTAAAGCGCACCTGAGGTACTGTGTATGTGTAAAGCGCACCTGAGGTACTGTGTATGTGTAAAGCGCACCTGAGGTACTGTACTGTATATGTGTAAAGCGCACCTGAGGTACTGTGTATGTGTAAAGCGCACCTGAGGTACTGTGTATGTGTAAAGCGCACCTGAGGTACTGTACTGTATATGTGTAAAGTGCACCTGAGGTACTGTGTATGTGTAAAGCGCACCTGAGGTACTGTATATGTGTAAAGCGCACCTGAGGTACTGTACTGTGTACTGTATGTGTAAAGCGCACCTGAGGTACTGTATACAGTATGTGTAAAGCGCACCTGAGGTACTGTTTATGTGTAAAGTGCACCTGAGGTACTGTACTGTATATGTGTAAAGCGCACCTGAGGTACTGTATATGTGTAAAGCACGCCTGAGGTACTGTACTGTATATGTGTAAAGCGCACCTGAGGTACTGTATATGTGTAAAGCGCACCTGAGGTACTGTATATGTGTAAAGCGCACCTGAGGTACTGTATATGTGTAAAGCGCACCTGAGGTACTGTTTATGTGTAAAGTGCACCTGAGGTACTGTACTGTATATGTGTAAAGCGCACCTGAGGTACTGTATATGTGTAATGCGCACCTGAGGTACTGTATATGTGTAATGCGCACCTGAGGTACTGTATATGTGTAAAGCGCACCTGAGGTACTGTATATGTGTAAAGTGCACCTGAGGTACTGTTTATGTGTAAAGTGCACCTGAGGTACTGTATATGTGTAAAGCGCACCTGAGGTACTGTATATGTGTAAAGCACGCCTGAGGTACTGTACTGTATATGTGTAAAGCGCACCTGAGGTACTGTATATGTGTAAAGCGCACCTGAGGTACTGTATATGTGTAAAGCGCACCTGAGGTACTGTATATGTGTAAAGCGCACCTGAGGTACTGTTTATGTGTAAAGTGCACCTGAGGTACTGTACTGTATATGTGTAAAGCGCACCTGAGGTACTGTATATGTGTAATGCGCACCTGAGGTACTGTATATGTGTAAAGCGCACCTGAGGTACTGTATATGTGTAAAGTGCACCTGAGGTACTGTTTATGTGTAAAGTGCACCTGAGGTACTGTACTGTATATGTGTAAAGCGCACCTGAGGTACTGTATATGTGTAAAGCACGCCTGAGGTACTGTACTGTATATGTGTAAAGCGCACCTGAGGTACTGTATATGTGTAAAGCGCACCTGAGGTACTGTATATGTGTAAAGCGCACCTGAGGTACTGTATATGTGTAAAGCGCACCTGAGGTACTGTATAGGTGTAAAGCGCACCTGAGGTACTGTATATGTGTAAAGAGGTACTGTATATGTGTAAAGCGCACCAGAGGTACAGTATATGTGTAAAGCGCACCTGAGGTACTGTATATGTGTAAAGAGGTACTGTATAGGTGTAAAGCGCACCTGAGGTACTGTATATGTGTAAAGCGCACCTGAGGTACTGTATATGTGTAAAGCGCACCCTCCAGACCTGTTACATAATGCTTAAGACTAAAATAAGAGAAAAACATCAAACATCATGGCTAGCATTTCTATGACAATTCTATGAAATGTTAACCAATGAAAGTCAGACATTGCTTTTCAACCATGCTTCAACAGAATTATTTAAAAAAAAAAAACTCATGGAAGAGGCCTAGACAAAAATGATGGTACCCCTAGAAAAGACTGAAAATGATGTGACCAAAGGGACATGTTAATTCAAGGTGTGTCCACTAATTAGCATCACAGGTGTCTACAATCTTGTAATCAGTTTTTTTCTGTGACCATTGTGAGTTTTGTACCGAAGGGTACCAACAATACCACGTGTGTAGCTGCCCGCTTAGCTAGCGTCACTTGCACTGTGTTTTCTCCGCGTTTGGCTTCATTAATCTCACGTCAATTTGGGAGTCAATCAAATTGTCAGGTTTATTTTACCTTACAACTCTTTCTGAATTTGCCACCATGAGACCGTGTTGTGCCCAGACACAATAGCGATGCATAATTAAACTGCTAAAGAAATGAAGTCTTTGTTAAACTTCTGGAATCCACATGAACAGAGCAACATATCAGTTTGTGCTAAACAGAGCTGTACATTTCGGCAATATCTGCCTTTATTTTGCTTCTGTGCTTCTGCTCTGCTCGGCTGCAAGGAGCGACAATCAAACTCTTTATCCGTACCAGATTTATGTGTAATCATGATTAAGGAAATCTTTAAAAAAAATATGACCTACATGGATAGATATAGTCTGTAGAGCTGTCTGGTAAACAGAATTAGCAGGAGATCCAGTTTATTTGGTGCATGACAATAGGAAGCAGATCTAATTAATGTGGAATATGTCATCTGCATCTGACTTTGGTGGGAGAAAGGCACAGCGGGTGAAAAAAAAAAGCCACTAAATAAGGAAACCACAAGGCACAGAGATGAAGATGCATGACAGCCTGGCTTTATTTGCTTAATTTAATTACTGTGTCAGCTTTTTCACCAAGCTGTATTTGCTGGAGCTAAATCAAAACCGAAGCTTGCTTTTAAAAATGTATTAGCGACAGAATGACTTTTGTATGAAGTGTGTTTCAGGAAAACGGCGGCGGTTTATGGAGCCCTCCTGGGTGTATCAGTACTGGCGAACAAGGTGCTGTCTTCAATATTTTATGGACTAGTTTGAGAGTGAGAAAGTGATAGGTGAGATAGCGGTACAGGTGTCAGTGTGCCACAGTGTGAAGGTCAAGGTGTGTGTGTGTGTGTGTGTGTGTGTGTGTGTGTGTGTGTGTGTGTGTGTGTGTGTTTTAGCTCTGGACTGATCAGTGTATTCCTGCTGAAATACTGTACTATTCCTGGAGTCAGGACCCCATGTGTAAATCTTTGGGACTCGGTTCATATGCAGAGCTTAATATTATTTCTGGTAGATTTATGATAGCAGGCCTGTGGTGCAAAGCTTGGCAAGATGGTCCTTGAATGCCATTTGCAATGTTCTGGTGTTTCACACTTTAGAAATGTATTCTGGTTATTGAGTAAAGGATTCAGAGATCACAAGCTAGGGATTACATGAAGAATAATACATGATGAGGCTGTGCTTTTAGAAGAAAGTTACCAACAGTGTGGTGGTGAGACCTGATGTGAGGTACTTACTGTTACCACCTTGCAAAACGTTAAAGCCGGTCATTTTACCAATAAATCGGAAATGTTCACCATCGGAAAAGCTATTGACGATGCCGAATGTGTTCAAAAGTCAGCTATTTCACAAAATAAACTTTACCGTATCAACATTCATTCATTCATTTTCTACCGCTTATCCGAACTACCTTGGGTCACGGGGAGCCTGTGCCTATCTCAGGGGTCATCAGGCATCAAGGAAGGATACACCCTGGACGGAGTACCAACCCATCGCAGGGCACACACACACACACACACACACTCTCATTCACTCACACACTACGGACAATTTTCCAGAGATGCCAATCAACCTACCAGGCATGTCTTTGGACCGGGGGAGGAAACCGGAGTACCCGGAGGAAACCCTCGAGGCACGGGGAGAACATGCAAACTCCACACACACACAAGGTGGCGGCGAACCCCCAACCCTGGAGTTGTGAGGCGAACGTGCTAACCACTAAGCCACCGTTCCCCCACCGTATCAACAACTATATACATTCTATAGATTTATCTATAAGAAGACCCCTAGAACAAGATACTCTGTGCAAGCTACCTTTTTATACAGTAGCTATCAAGCTAACGATTTCCACCTGCTTGTGTTTGTACTGTTTAAGATAAACAAATCTAAAAGACTAAACCGAAGCCATGGTGTTGTAGAGGATTTGGTATTTTTTTAAGTTGGTACCCACAATCAGGACTGATGCTCCTGCACCACAATATGGAGCTTCTCAGTGTCTTGAATTTCTGTCATCACTACCACAAGGTCTTCTTCATTTGATAGACTCTACTCGGGTTTAAGTTTAGGGTAGTGTATATTGCGTAATGACCTTCCATTAAATGTTTTTAAAATCTAATTTTCTTAATGGCTTTGTCACCACCGGGGCCATGTCGTCCTTACTTATTCAAGGAGACACCCTTTCTTTAGGGATTGACTTGGCTAGGATTCATGTCTTTGTATGTCCCTGCTGTTTCCCTGGTGTCCTGAAAAGTGCTGGAACCTGAAGCTTTTTTAGTCAGATCTTTTGTTTCACTGACGTACAAGAACAATGTTTGATTCTTTCCTTTCTCCATCTTTATTGGTTAGAGAGGTTTAGCCAGATGGGGGGAGAAATTTTACCTCTAAAGATATTCAAAAGATCATCTATCATGTAGTTTCAAGGGAGGACATTGTGCATCCTTCCATTTCACCTTTGCAGCTTAGTAGGTTATTATAAGGCACCAATACACAAAAAAGCTTAAAAAAAAAAAGATTATATTGGGGCCTTGTTGTGTCGATAGTTCAGTTTGCTTTTTTGTTAAATTTGGTTTGGCCCACTCATGCTCCTCTGTAAACGGTCAATGAAAGCCTCCTACAGCTAAACGTGGAGGGTAACAATTTGCCAGGTTTAAAGATCACATGTGGGCGGCCTGTGCCTCGGCCAGAAGCAACTTAAAAGAGTCGAGAATTTGAAAAGGACTCGTGATAAAAATGGCAGCAGCAAAGTGCCAATTATGATGTTTTCGTGACATGACAAACTAAACACCAAATTCTACCCCCACACTTTGGGTCAGCGTGACTTTAATTATGCACCCAGTACATCAGGTCCTAAGTAAATTTATAGGCTCCGGCATGTTCATTTATTATAAACTCGCCATATAAATAAGACAGCAAGAGGGAAGATAGAGAAGAGTCAGTGCACTCAGAAGACCCAGTAGAGGAACGTCCTTCTTAATGAGCAACGCTTCATAGTATTAAGACCAGGTCCTACTAAACCCTTGAGGTAGAGGTCAGTGAAACACCACACGCTGCACTATACAGCTGAAGATCTTCATGGTGTCTCAGAGTTAGAAGAACTGTAGTACTGGTATGTCAAAGTTTGGGACCAGTAACAAATGAAGTTTTCTTGTGTTTTTCATGTCTACATCTGATCTGTGTAATATTGTGTGATGCACAGAGTGTTAGCCTGGACCCCTGTGTGTAAACTCAGTAATGCATTTATTGGGGTGAGTCCAAGAGTTACACAGTTAGAGTCTGTGACAGAGGTCCAAACATCAGCAGCCAAAGCCCACAAATAAATGCATGATAATTGATTTTGATGCTACGGAACAGGTGAACACAATCAGATAGCAAACTAAAACAGAAATAAAGGCACATGGCACAATAATCGATAAGCTATCAAAACAAAAAGCAGATTGTGAAGGCAGGCTGAAAATATACCAGTCCATTCATTCATTCATTCTCTACCGCTAATCCAAACTTCTCGTGTCACGGGGAGCCTGTGCCTATCTCAGGCGTCATCGGGCATCGAGGCAGGATACACCCTGGACTGAGTGCCAACCCATCACAGGGCACACACACACTCTCATTCACACACACACACACTACGGACAATTTTTCAGAGATGCCAATCAACCTACCATGCATGTCTTTGGACCGGGGGAGGAAACCGGAGTACCCGGAGGAAACCCCCGAGGCACGGGGAGAACATGCAAACTCCACACACACAAGGCAGAGGCAGGAATCGAACCCCCAACCCTGGAGGTGTGAGGCGAACGTGCTAACCACTAAGCCACCGTGCCCCTACCAGTCCACATGATTTTATTAATTATTTCAAACATTTATTTTACCATAATGGTAAGGGTTGGTTTGTTCAAAAGATGCCTTTAGATCTATATGCAAGGTTTCCGACTTTTGTATCCCTATACGGTCGTTTTCATAGGAATTCATAGGAAATAGCCTTAAAATCCACGAGAACCTTCAAGAACCCTACAATAGACAGGAAAAGGGTTTCTTGGCTCATGCAAGCAGATGTGATAATAATGTTTACCTGATGGCTGAAAATGACAAGAAGACAGTTTAATTTACTGTTTTTACTTGAAGAAATGGAGAAAATATGTGGTTATAGTGCTTCCAAGCACATATTTTCACACCAACCCAACGAATAAAAAGCCGGCCTAATATTGTCTAGTAAAGTCCACTAGAAAGCATTATCTACTGCAGCACGTATTTCATTAGTTTAATGAGAGCTGGGGGATATCAGGCCTATTTTTAAAGCCAATTTGCTGCAATTGTGCAGTTGCAGTTTTCACACCTTTTACTAGAAGAAGGTCTCACTTCATTATTCCCCTTTGCCATCTTCAGCTTTTTTTTCTAATACTTTCACGGTATTTATTAAAATGAAGAGAAGCAAGACTTAAAAAGAGCACCGGTTTCTTGTGTTATAAAAAGCTCATCATATCCCTGATATAGAAAAGGTGCATGGAACATGTCGAACAATTAATGTTTATTTAAGTAGAGAATTGACTGAACGTGTTCAAAACACACACATAATGAAACATACAACAGAGGAAATTCCTTTTTTTTTCAGTACTACATTAATAGATTTTTTTTGCATCTTGACAGCAGGAGATTTTTTTTATTTCTTCCAGAAAAGTTTTATACATTTTATGAGAGAAATCATGATATATATGTACTGTAGTATGGTGGAATGCTATAACCTAGTGTTTAAACTGTTGGACTGCTGAACAGAAGGTCATGAGCTTGAATCCCAGGTCCACCAAGCTGCCACTGCTGGGCCCCTGAGCAAGGCCCTTAATCCTCAATTGCTCAGTTGTAAATAATGAGATAAAAATGGAAATTGCTCTGGATAAATGGTGTCTGCCAAATGCTGTAAATGTAAGTATAATCATGGCTGAAGGTAGTTTGAGTCACTGATACATTCTACAGCAGACCCAAAATGCATAATAGATGCTGCGTCTCATCGTTTAATCCATTACACCCAAACACTCTGGATGGTTTTTATGAACTGGAACGTGTTTTGGCAACACAACAATTTGTCCATAGAATAGATTGATAATGCAGTAAAATTCATTAGATGTCGAACAAGTGACTGTGATGCTCCTGCTCCAAATCTTCAAGCAAACCATTCAGTACCATCTGTGGATTTCAGAAATGTACACACTCACCAGACCCTTTCACAGTCTGCTCGTTTACGCAGTTATCCAATCAGCCGATCATGTAGCCGAAGCACAATGCATACAATCATGGAGTCTGTAGGTCGAGAGCTTCACTTACGTTTCACATGAACCATGAAAAAAAAGTGATCTTAGTGCCTTTGACTGTGGGATGATTGTTAGTGCCAGACTTTGATTATTACAGAAACTGCTGATCGCCTGGAAATTTCTCTGCAGAACAGTCTGTAGAGTTTATACCGAGAAAAAAAAAAAATCATCGACTAGCAACTCTGTAGGCAGAAACACTTTGTGGATAGGAAAGGGCAGGAAGAGAATGCTTGGAGTACGTAGCATGTCATGTACACTTTTTAATAACCGCAATTTACAACCGGAGCTGCAAAGGTAGACGACAACATCAACAAATGTTCCTCTTCTGTCAGACAAAAACAATGTCAGGGCTGTCAAGTGTCACGCATTGTTAGTGACAGTGACTTATTTGGGTCTTTTGTAACGCTTTCCCGCCACACATCGTATTTCTCACGTAGAAAAACGTTTAACTTTTAATTTAAAAAAAACTTTTTAAAAAAAAAATATTTAATACGCCACAGCGCCCAAACTGTATCAGTCCGCACCACTGTCCCTATGGAACGGGACAGGAATCAAGGGCATCTCCCCTGGAGTTCTTAGTCGAGCCTAAAACTTTTCAGCCAATCAAAAAAAAAGAAGCTACACAATAGCCAATCAGAAAATAGCACTATTGTATCTGGGTAAGATTTACCGCAACAACCAATAAAATAATAAAAAAAAAAAACAACAACATTCATTAGAGGGTATTTTTGATGGTCGGTTTGAAAAAACCTCAACACGAAACAGCTTGTGTCTGGGTTAGGGTTATCATGACCCTAAAAATGTCTGGGCTTGTGCTGAACTGTGTTAAATGGGAGCAACATTACAAATGAAGAGGAGTCCAAAAAGGAAACAAACACTTACAATAAACAACACCAGTCATAATCTCTCTCTCTCTCTCTCTCTCTCTCTCTCTCTCTCTCTCTCAAATGAATAAAAGGAAATTGAACAAATACTGTACTTTGTATTTGGTTAAAATGTGGTCAATGATCCTGGTGAAACACAAGGGGGTGCTGGGTTGGAGATGTCACTCTTGCCTGTCTTCAAAACTTGAGAGCCCTGCAGGGTAAAGCAACAGCTTCATGCTTTCCGCTATATTTTTTAATCCCTGTATTCTTCTTGAAAAAAAATATTACCTTTTCTTAACTTAACTCATGTTTGATGTTTGTTTCTTGTTTTATTATTTAATAATAAGTTACTGTTGCTCCATGCCTTACAGATCACCTGTTAAAGGCCATAAAGCAAAACTTCCTGTGCTAATGCTAATAACCAAGCGCTGACCTCTACTGATAGCCCTCATGAAGTTCCTGCTTGAGGTGTTTTTATTTATTTTAAATATGCAGAGGATCATTATTCTGGCTTGAAAAAGGCAGCACACAATTTGGCCTTTGTTCATTTAGTACCCAGGTCACTTGTGAATACTCTGTGAAGGTGCAGTAATGTGGAAGCAATAAAAGAAGCAGCCTTTTTGCAGCCTAAGCAGAGAGCTAGGGCAAAACAGCATGAATTATGTACGCTTTTCAATATCCCCTCCATTTTTTTTTTTTTTTTTTGTTCCGATGCCTTTCCACTTTGACATCGATCCCTGGCTTATGAAAGTCCCCTTGCTTTTCAGGGCTGTCTCATTTGAATGCGGTGGGGGATGGGAGATTGAATTTTGGTGAAATGCGTATCGTTTAATAGAGGCACGGAAAAAAATTGCTCTGTGTGTGTGTGTGTGTGTGTGTGTGTGTGTGTGTGTGTGTGTGTGTGTGTGTAACAATCGTTCTCCTCATTTGTCATCTGCGATCTGCTGATGCACCCGCAACCGCATTCACAAAACTGGGGGCTCCCAAAGTCAGTCCATAGTACTAAGTAGAGAAAAAAAAAAAACACTTGAGAAAAGTTAAATACCCTCTGGGGCAACCTTTAGTGCAGCTTTCCCATCCACATCAAATCTATACTGTATGCCCACATGGATTCATGACTGAATTGAATGTATATAACATCTATATTCGTGCTCCTGTCCAGGTCGTAAAAAGAGACTCAATAAGAAGAAAAAGGGAGAAAAAAAAGATAATAGAATTTCAATAAGTTTGCAATAATACAGTAAATATGTTTTACTGTCCAATGTGTGTTTGTGTGTGTGTGCTGATGTTGTAGTTGTAGTGTGATATATATATATATATATATATATATATATATATATATATATATATATATATATATATATATATAATGTAATAAAATACGTCCAGTAGAGGTAGTTTGTTGAGTAGTTCAGAAAAAGCCCAAGTTTTGAGTCCTGCTTGAGGTCTGTAATCACTTCTTTATTCTCTCTGCGTTTGCCTACAAGAAGAGAAAGTGCTTCCCTGATCACAGCAGAGTGTAGAATCTGTTGTACTGATTGCACCAGTAGAACATACGCTCTTAAGCTGGTTTCAGCATGAGTCAATCATATCATAAAAATAATGGATGCACCAGCAGCAAAATGTAGTTTATAAAATAGAAGCGTTTGCTTGTTACATATACATAAATTACAGCACAGTGAAGTGGTTGGGATCAGAGCACAGGATATGGCTCCTATGCAGCAGGGATTGTTAAGGGCCTTGCTCAAGGGCCCAATGGTGGTATCTAGGCTGCATTGGGGCTTGAATCCTGATCATCTGATCAACAATCCAGAGCCTTAACCAATTAAGTCACAACTGCCCCCAAAACACATTTTACTACTATATAACAGCTTAATTTGTACAGAAATGATATCTGTTTGTGTTTGCACCTGTAGAACCGTCTCATAGACCAGTTTAAATGTAAATATCCACCACAACACTACTACTTACTGTACCTACTAAAAAATTTATCATAATAGTTTGTTTTAGCTTAGTTTGAACTTTAGTGGAATCTATGTTCAAATTACAGACTACTTTTCTTTTTCTTTTTTATTATTTATATAGCACACGTTATACAACAGACTTTGCCCAAGGTGCTTCACAAACAGTCGTATAAAACACTTAATTTAAGTTACATACAACTACAAAACAGTTTATTACAGACTACAGTGTAGTTTTTGTAGGGTCAAGCTGAACCTGGAGTATCTCCAATCGCAGGTCACGATCACACACCCATTCACACACCACAGAGATGCCAATCGGTCTACTGTACAACACATGTCTTTGTCCTGGGAAGAAACACATGGAGAAAGAACATGGGAGGCAGGAATCCAACCCATCATTTAAACAGTCCGTCTTTCAGTATAATCAGGTGCAGAGTAAGTTGTGGTTTTTAAGATCGACTTTACACCTTGACTTACCATCAAACTTCTACTCATCTGCTGTAGTTTTCCTGCTTTTAGATAACTGTGGCATTTCATCCCACCAGGCAATTCCACAATCTCCTATAAGCATAGATCATACTCCTGACTTTGGCCTTTTATTTAAATTTGTAACACAATGAATTAATATATCGTCGCTGTCGGCGGAATCCTCGTATCTCCAAAACCATTATTTTTCAAGAAATAAAAAAAAAAAAACGCCGTATTTTTTTGAGTTATTAAACATTGTAATAATGTAATAAGTCGTTATTATATTGCTATCATATACATTTTCCCAAAGTCACGTTTTATCGGAGATACCAGCTTTATGACTTGGGAGCAGTGAGATACGAGATTATGCTGTCATCGATAAGAACGGTACGGACACAGACGTCGCAGTGTTCAATAAAGTCTGCGGTCACGTTGAGCCTTTTGACAAGAGACAAGGCTTCAATAGTTAACCAAAGCTAAAGACTGTAGTTACATACATCTGCCTAAACTCTATTTTAAAGGTTTAAGAGCTATAATTGATGCGATACAAAACACGATAATCTGATTAGGCAGACGGTTGAAGTGTCCACTGGAGTTAAGAGATTTTCACTCAAGCTATTTTCAAGACTTTAGATTGGTTAATAACTTGTAAAAATAACAGACCCACGTGGGGACTGATCGATAGCATCGATATGTGAAAAAAAATGAAATTGACAAAATTCGGACATACTGCAGGAGGTTTCCACCCGTCAGCGACGATAATCTAAATCACATACATACTGTAGTGACCAGTTTCAGGAGACGTTCAAGCATCACTTCAAGCTTTACCCAGAACCCTGTGCTGCTCACTAAACGTTCCTCAGTGCATCTGTTCATACATATGAGAACAAGATAAAGGTTAGAGAGGCCTATCCTCTGATCTGCCATGCTGCTGAATCAACAAACACAACCTCACAAGTCAAGATGCATAAAAACCATTCTGATACGGAAGAGCGTTCACACCGCCGATTCGTCCCCATCACCTTGGACTTGAACTGAGAAATCAATCTGACAAATCTAATGATACACCGTATTTCTCCACATGATTGGGCCGAATTGAGGAATCAAACAAGACTAATTTCATTTGTTCAGTTGTGGCTGCAGTTCAGCCCCAGGAGAAATAGCAAACGGCTATGTTTATAACTCAGTCGATTGTACCGAGGAGTAATTACTGTTCCAGGGTCAGAGTTAGGAACTGCTAATAAGGCTTATTCAGGATCTGATAATGACAAATACATTTAAGGAATATTTAGATTATTCGTCAGTGGGCGGGGCATATATAAATCAGGGTTGAACTGTGGGCTGTGTGTATTTTTTTTCTCATCATCATGTGGCTAATAAGCAACCGAGTAATTCAGTTCTAATGAACATTAGGATTGTTTACATCTTTACTTGCTCTCTCTCTCTCTCTCTCTCTCTCTCTCTCTCTCTCTCTCTCTCTCTCTCTCTCTCTCTCTCTCTTCTGCTTGAAGTCTCATCCCTTGGAAATGTCTCACTGATATTGAGCGTGTCTCCACATGGAAAGCAAGAAGATAAATGAAATTACTGTGACTTGTTCCATTTAGATGCCCTAAACATGACTTTGGAGTACAATTGAAATGAACAGATTTTCACCAAGTTTCCATCAGTGAGTGAGAAACTGACTTGTGGTGTCACCAGGATGAGGATGGGTTCCTTTGTGAGTCTGGTGGAGTCTTCATACTGTCTCATGGAGTCTGTCCTCACCGTCATTGTCTTTGGCGTTCTCATTAGTGGTACATTTAAATGTAAAATGTATCTCTTATGGGGGGGCACGGTGGCTTAGTGGTTAGCACTTTCGCCTCACACCTCTAGAGTTGTGGGTTCGATTCCCACCTCCGTCTTGTGTGTGTGGAGTTTGCATGTTCTCCCTGTGCCTCGGGGGATTCCTCCGGGTACTCCGGTTTCCTCCCCCAGTCCAAAGACATGCATGGTAGGTTGATTGGCATCTCTGGAAAAATTGTCCGTAGTGTGTGAGTGTGTGAGTGAATGAGAGTGTGTGTGTGTGTGCCCTGCGATGGATTGGTACTCCGTCCAGGGTGTATCCTGCCTCGATGCCCGATGGCGCCTGAGATAGGCACAGGCTCCCCGTGACCCGAGAAGTTCGGATAAGCGGTAGAAAATGAATGAATGAATGAATGAATGAATGAAAGAAGTATCTTTTATATCCTGAAACGATATATTTCTAAAATTGGACGATTACTAAAAACTGCAATAAAAATAAAATCGAATCCAATCAAATGAAGATCTGAACATATTTAAGGACTCGACAGTTTCAGACCAGTGATTTGTATTAGGACTACATTGTTTTTACGCATGACCTATCGCAGGTCCTGTACTTCACAGAAACCTTCCACACGAGAACGTTTGACAGATCTTACGTTCGGCTTTTCGGCCTTTATACCAATCACAATCTGGTCATTCTTCTTGGAATGATATCTGTAAGTGATGCTATTTTCTTCCACTGTTCTCTACGCTCGGTCACAGACGTTGTCTGGGGTGCTGCCATCGCTTTTGTGAAAATGGCTCTGCAAGATGAGTCGCTTTCGGCACGGCTTCGTCTGACAGGAGTCCCCAGAAATAGGGGAGCTAAATGTCAGCAAAGTAATTGCATCTCGACACCAAGTCATATCACAGTATCTCGCTTGTTTTTTTGTTTTTTTCTTTTTCTTCCTTCTCTCTTTCTTTCCACTAGATTTTCCCTTTTTCTTTACTGCACCCTTGGAGTTTGACCCATGTTATTTCCTGCTGGTGCACAATTAAAGGTGTCCCTCCTTTTACAGTCTACAGAGTGTGTGTATGTGTGTGTGTGTGTATGTGTGTGTGACAGTGCATTTTAATCACTGCTTTACCACTAGACTGCTATGTAGACATTCCCTTTCATTTGTTTCCATTATGCGACTGCTGGCTCAGCACTTTACGGGGTCCGTCTCTTTAGGATTTTAAAGAAAAGACGATGCAGATGCGGATCTTCTCCCCAGGAGACGCCTGCTGCTGTTTATAGACAACATCTATTAAAATCGTGCACAAATCAACGTGTAGAATGGAGAAGTACTCGAGCGTGCAATATATAGATGACTAAACGCATGTTGTCACTGAGGTACTGTACGGCACATGCTTAGAAGCCTTCGGGGACGAATGTAATTAAAAAGATTGCAGCATTACTTTGCTCCTGACATGAACTTATTAATGCAAGTAGCCACAGAAATGGAATTATTTATAGAGCTGTCTTTGAGTGCACAAATGATTCAGTTGATAAGGTGAGTTGGAGTTGATTTGTGCAAGTACCTGTGATGGAACTGGGGTTTCAGTAATGATTTTCTTTTCATCCCCAAATCACGATCCGAGGTTTTTTTTCTTTTGCAGACGTGTTTCTCATCCAAATGGTGTACTCCTCAAACGGTTCATTTCAGCTGGACATTCAAAATATCAGCTACTGGGATGGGTTTTGAGATACGTGATAGATTTATATTTATATATTTGATTACAGAAAAGGATAAATTACATATTCTGTAGCACCCCATTAGGTACAGTATGTTAAAGTTGTAGTACTGTATGCTGCTTGTCTTTTGGTTGGCCTGAAATCATAATAAACTAAAATGTGGAAACTAACCATTATTATACAGATGGTGATCTAATAAATAATAATAATAATAATAATAATAATAATAATAATACATTTATTTTATATAGCGCCTTGCAACAATCTCAAGGATGCTTTAAATGATGTGATATACAATCAAACAGAATTAAAGAGGTACAGTAAACATCACTATGGTGCAAGTCGTGACTTAATGGTTAGAGAGTCTGACTCGTAATCCGAAGGTTGTGTTTTCGAGTCTCGGGCCGGCCACGACTGAGGTGCCCTTGAGCAAGGCACCGAACCCCCCACCGTACTGCTCCCAGCGTGCCGCAGCATAAATGGCTGCCCACTGCTCCGGGTGTGTGTGTTCACGGTGTGTGTGTGTTCACTGCTGTGTGTGTGTGTGTGCACTTTGGATGGGTTAAATGCAGAGAACGAATTCTGAGTATGGGTCACCGTACTTAGCCGTATGTAACGTCATTTCACTTTCACTATACGTATACAAAACATATACCATAAAAAAAGGAAACAAAACATCAAAACATCCCAATCAACAAACATTCTAGTAGAAAATACAGATGCTACATACAACACAGAAGAGAAAAATAGAGAACACAACACCATGTCAATGGAATTGAGAATTTGAATAACAAGAAGTGAAAAGATAAGTTTGCAGATTAACTTTTGAAATCCTGTAAAGACGGGAGTTCTCGAATGCTCTGGGGGAGAGAATTCCAGAGGCTGGGAGATTTCAGCCTATAACGAAGAACCGCTAATACATTATATATTGTAAACAGGAGCGATGGAGAGCTTTAACATGTTGTGAGGAGAACTTTATATTGAATGCGGAAACTAATTGAGAGCCAATGTAAACTGTAGAAGATGTGGGAGGATTTCTTTGTGCATGTTAGCGCTCTTGCTGCTGAATTCTGGATATATTGGAGTTTCTTTAAAGAAGTTGATGGTAAACCATAAAAAAGTGCGTTGCAGTAATCTAGACGGGAGGTAATGAAAGCGTGGACAAGGGTCTCGGCATCATCGATATTTAAACACGGGCGTAATCGGGAAATATTTCGTAGATGAAAGAAGGCAGATTTGGTGAGAGATGAGACGTGAGTGGAGAAAGACAGAGAAGAAACAAACACTATGCCCAGGTTTGGGATAGTGGTTGAGGGTTTTACATGACATTTAGCTAGTTAAGAGCAGACTTGAGAAATTAGTACATTTTAGAGTGTGTTGAGTTTCGGTTAAGAGATTATACAAGTACGGCCACATTCTTTATTTTCTCCTCGATGTTTAACCACGATGTGTGTGTACGGATTGTCAGGCACCATCATAAGGCATTATAAGGATCACATAATAAACGGTCAGTCGATTTGCAAACCACGTACAGTAGAAAGAACAAAACAAGAATAATAATAAGAAAAAAAAACAGATAAACCAGAACAAGATCAATAACCAGAGAATCAATATAACAAAATATAAGGCTTGGTCACCAATGGCAACAGTGGCAAAGAGCATATCATTTGCAACAGGGACGATGAGACACAAGGGTTTAAATGCACAAACGAGACATAACCGAAACCAAAAAAAAAAAACCACCATGATGGCCGTATAAACAAACACACAATAAGTAGAAAGGCGAAGGCGAAGATGTTCTGAGAAGGCGAACGTTTGACATGATGGTAATCGTTCTCCATGTACAGTACATCTACAGTGCAGAAAGCCATGTCAGGTTACTAATGTGAGATGCAAGAAAGTTGGTGGGGCTTCCGGAAGGGTCAGTTATTATATAGCCAAAACAAATACCAACTTTTGGTACCAACTTTCAGACCCTCAGATGTGTGAATCAGATGTCCTTTCTGCAGCTCCTGAAAGAACAGGAATATGATCCAAGGCTGAGAATGTGGAACAGCAGGGTAGCTCTGACCCCCTTATAAAGGCCAGCAGCTCCTCTGGTGGAGGTCATTGCTCCACAACGGCTTATTGTCCCTCACGCAGTCGCAGTACTCGGGTCTGATTATTACCTTAAAGAGCTATCAAAGCAGAAAAAACAAAAAAAAAAATACAAAAAAAACAGCTTTTTTTTTTTGACACAGCAGCGGTTTGCAACCAGAGTTTGTTGAGGCAGAACAACATGACAAGCACCCTAGCCTCAAACAGCATCGAGTCGAAAGGCTTTAATTACACTTGATGTATGCTAAAGGCTAATATCTAGTGAATTAACCTCATAATAGGCGGCATGCAGTCATCCCGCAGCTTGTTTGAACGCTTTTACAGTTACATGTTTGCTAGGTTTTAGCTTAAAAATTACACCTTGGAAAAAAAAAAAAACAACCTGAAGCCAAATCTAAAGCTATTGGAAAATAAAGAAATCATCTTTTTTTCCTCAGCATTTGAATGAGAAATAAAGTCACAGTGTTGCACACACATTTCTAATGCACCGACATCACTAGACGATCCCTTTTAATTACTTCAGTCTGTAATCAGTAACAGCTGGCAAAATGTCCATGATGTTCCTGAGTGGAATCTTTAAATGCAGTTTTTTTCCCACTTACTGTATGTTTCACTTTTGTTAAAGGCAGGGTCTCTGATTTTTAAGAAATGCTTCAGAAAACTGAGTCGGGCCGAATAATAAACAAAAATCAAAACAAACATGTAGCCAATGAGCAGAAAGGGGCGTGTCTTATCAATATGGGCAGAGAGAGTGTTTGGTGCGCATGTGTGACATTAGCAGAAAGCGGTTTTAACATTGACATGGAGGATAAAAACACAGAAAGAAAGAGAAGAAAGACTTACGATAAGGCAAGAAGTAGGACGTGTTAATATAGGATCAGCTTTCCAGCGCTGGAGAGAACTGAAGGAGCAGGAAGTTGGCCACATATTCACAGGTTGGAGTTTCCCGAGTCAATAACTCCTGAGCTAAACGCTGTTACTACACAAATAACACCTATTTTCTATCGTAGTAATGTAGAGACGCAGCTACAACCGCGTTTTGTGTAGTAACAGCGTTTAGCCCAGGAGTTATTGACTCGGGAAACTCCGACCTGTGAATATGTGGCCAACTTTACTTAAGACGCCGAGGCGCTTTTTTCCTTCTCGATAGGTGAGTAACGTTGGTTTTGCTTTGTTACACAGAACTAATATATGCCTTTGTCCTTTACATGATTATGCTTGTGTGTCATTTTTGCTTGTTTGTTTATCTACAATCGTATTGTTCTTCCCTTCAGCTATGATAAAGAGACATTTCTTTCCATTAGTCCCCTGGGTTACGTATGTATGTGTGGGCGGAGCTATAATACAGGGGAGGGACCCATTTGGGTTAGGGACGTGTTTGTTTTGGTTTCAAATGTCGATATTGGCTTTCAAAAATCGGAGACCCCGCCTTTAAGTAAACAGATTTGGTCAAAAAAAAAAATGATGATCTTTGGATCGAAATATATATCATTGACGAACAGGAATGCTTGTAAATTTTGCCTTTTAAAAAGAAAACAATATTCGGCAATAAGGTCGCAATTATTTGAATAAATTCCTAATGTATTAAAAATCCAGTGTGCAAATATTATTTCTCATTTCCATTCCAGAAAAAAAAACAACAGCACTCCTAACACCTGAAACCTGAGAGAAAAAAAAAAAGAAAGGATTCTTTGTCTCGGCGCAGAACGTGTCCGGTCGAGGATACGGGCTTTGAAATGCGTTAACCTTGTGATCTTGCGCAGCTTTGATGAATATTTGATTAAAAGAAAAGAATGTGCCGTTCTTTTTCAAAAGAGCGATAAACACTCAACAAAAAAAAAGAAACATTCCACTCCATCATGGAATCTTAACGAAGGTGTAAAGCGAGGCTAGGTAAACATGCTCCAATATGTTCAACACAGATGGTCGAGTCCAAACAACTCGTCTCTTCTTCGCCTCTAAGCTTAAATAGAGAAAAGAGCGCGAGATGAAGCTTGACATTAAAATCCGTTCAGATAAACTGTAATCCGGTGTGAGGGAGAAAATGCATGGATCTGGTGGCAGCCTGGTGAGTGGCAGCCATGTTGGACTGGTGGCTGGGGATCAGTGACAACGACGAGGTTTAGACAGTGCCGTCATGACTGTCAACTATTATCATCTGGGTGTCATACGCCTGCCTGCCTCCTTCAGCCGCCTCGCCGCTGACACTCCTCTTTGCGCGCTGTCACTCCTCTCGAAGCCGAACACGATCGACCAGCACTTTCTCCACGGGGACCGAAAATATCCATCACCTAATGAAGACTTAAGGTTGCAAATTTCGAGAGGAAGACTGTTACAAATTCCACTTGTCAGCTCCAGCAAGTGGGTGAAGCTCTGACCTAATGAATAGAAGACACAGCTGAACATCTTGCAATGTGTGGGTGGATCAATGAAGATTACTTTAATTTTTTTTTCCAAGGATGAGAGCGCAGGCATGGACCAAGACAAATTCTGTTAGCAGAGATTACACAGGCCTATAGGCTCTGACGATTTTAAATGATTTTCCTTTACGTTTCGCAGCTTTAACCCTTTTTACCAGTAAGCGGACGTTCTATTCTGCCGGCGGAATAGATGACCGATTTATTGATGAATTATTTTAATTATTTAATATCTGATATAATCGAGTCAGGACACTGTTCTCTCTTTCAGTGTGAGGTGTGCGTTTTTCCTTTTGTTCATAACTTTACACAGAAGTTTAGGGGTTGAATATAACAGAATCACATTTAAGAAGCTTATGAACGAGCACTTGGAGCATCTCCGAGAGCAGAAATGGGGTTGATATCAACATTTACTTTGAATATACAAACATTTATGTGGAAAAAAAACAGACAATTTTGGAACTTTGCTATGAACATATTGCCCCTTGTAGACTAGGTTAAAACAGAAACACAGCAAAACAGCAAAGCTATCTGGTTATATATGTATTCATTCATTCATTTTCTATCGCTTATCTGAACTACCTCGGGTCACGGGGAGCCTGTGCCTATCTCAGGCGTCAACGGGCATCGAGGCAGGATACACCCTGGACGGAGTGCCAACCCATCACAGGGCACACACACTCTCATTCACTCACACACTACGGACAATTTTCCAGAGATGCCAATCAACTTACCATGCATGTCTTTGGCCCGGGGGAGGAAACCGGAGTACCCGGAGGAAACCCCCGAGGCACAGGGAGAACATGCAAACTCCACACACACAAGGCGGAGGCCAGAATCGAACCCCCAACCCTGGAGGTGTGAGGTGAACATGCTAACCACTAAGCCACCATGCCCCCCTTATGTCTATTTAGTCAAGTGTAAATCCTGTTAAATTTTTTAACGGGTGTGTGATTCATATTTGAAGTCCGGGTTTGTTGCATTTTAAGCATTTTAAACATGTCACACGATCAACAGCTGAAGTTACTACAGAAACGAAGCCTGTGATTTGAATTATTCGTCACTGCTGTTGTTACAGAAAATGAATCATCGTTCTGACCAATCAGAGCTAAGAATAGAAGAGTGTCATGGGGAAAAAAAAGTGCTTATTTTCTTTGCTTAGATCTCTTTTATGGAGTCCCACTGGTTGTGTGAAGCATCATTAATCTTCATTGCACAGGTTAGGATTTGGTGTCATAGTCCTGTCTCTTTCTGTATTCTCTCTCCATCTCTTCTTGTCCCTCTGCTTTTCATTTAAACATGGAATGTTACTCGGGCCTGCTGTAATCTAAATAGTACATCAAACACCCCGAGCCCATAGCTTTCATTAAAGGCATAAAACATCAGACCTGGGCACGCTGAACAGTAGACTCTGAATATTAGAAAATAAATGAGGTAAATGTGCAGCTCATTCATCTTGTTACCCAGAGCTGAGTGGATCCCCGATGAAATCATATGTAATTATGTACCCAGTGAGGACACACATGCTTCGAAAAAAGCTTGTTCGAGGATAACCGGTAATGAAAAAGACTTGCAAAAAGAGGGTGTGGAGGCTTTAAAATGGAAAAGTGCTAGAATATATATATATATATATATATATATATATATATATATATATATATATATATATATATATATATAACCCATTAGTTATTATTAAAAGCATAGCACTTTTTTTATAATGCTTTTTATAATGTTATTTATTTATTTATTTATTTCTCTAGTTCTTTATTTATTTAATTTATCTTTATTCTCATTTTCTTTCTTTTTTATTTTTATTTCTAATTAATACAGAAATTGGTATGGACCTGTGGTTTAAAATTAAAGTCTTAAAAACCTATCTATCTATCTATCTATCTATCTATCTATCTATCTATCTATCTATCTATCTATCTATCTATCTATCTATCTATCTATCTATCTATCTATCTATCTATCTATCTATCTATCTACAGTCTCGCTATAGAAATAATTCAGCCTCAGCTGCACTTTTTCATAACTCACTGTGTATTTTTCTTACAATTGTTATTTGTGACATTGGACTTGCGTCAAGAGAAAAAAAAAAAACACAATAATCCACCTCAAAACAACTGACAGTAAATAATCTGGCATGGATGGCAAAAAAAAAATACCTACCTCTATCTTTTGTTTATACCTGGCATCAAAAATCTCTCCAGTCACAGTAGAAAGATTGGTCGCACCATGTAATTGAATAATATTTCATTCACATTGACAAGAAAATAAGAACCTTCTGTAGTGGTGCGATGTCCTTGTCTGAAACCCAAAAGACATTTTTAGGGTCATTCATGTACTTGGTGAAGATAAAAAGTTTGATTTGGACTCCCTATTTGTGCGTTTTAAGCATATAAACAAACGGTTTTGTTT
Organism: Tachysurus fulvidraco; assembly: GCF_022655615.1. Taxonomy (NCBI): domain Eukaryota; kingdom Metazoa; phylum Chordata; class Actinopteri; order Siluriformes; family Bagridae; genus Tachysurus; species Tachysurus fulvidraco. The sequence continues at coordinate 14,052,520 of NC_062535.1, read as the reverse complement.
TTTTTAGGACAGTGAACTATGATTATATGTTATGTTGTTATAGTGTGATTATAGTGGTATTGGAATAGATGCGTTACTATATACTGTGATTTAAAATACAAGCCAGTTCTGCTGTTAGAGAAAATTAATCAATGTTCTGACCAATCAGATTCAAGAATTTAGAGATGTTCGGGGGGCCAGTGGAACATCCCTTCTTGCCCTACATGGACACAATAAGTCAAAGGTAATCGCTGGGCAGCAGATAGAGTCCTGATCATTTTCATCCGGTTGATCCAAGAAGCTCAAGTCCAGTGAGAGCAGGTAGACATTAATAATGCATGTGCTGTACAAGGAACAAGCCTCGTATCGATAACCGTGTCTCGTGAGATACCTCAAACGCTAAAGGATTTGTCCTTGTAATGGGAGCTGTCTTATGTTGTTCCCAGATGGACTGCAGAATGGGGATTATGGGTCCTGCTGGGAAACAGTTGTCACCGGGAGAACATAACTACCAATGTTGCAGTGTTGCACACAGCCCTCCAGGTGCGATCGATTTGTCAACGAATGAGCAAGAAGCCACCAGTGTGACCAGAATGTCCTGGGTTTGTCTATAAAATGCTGAGAGAGTGTAAAGTTTAGCTATTAAGCCTCAATCTCTACCATCTCTCTCTATATAAGAATAAAGCTAATTGGGATTGGCTGTTATAGGAGGGTAATCAACGATGGGCTGGTTTTGGTTATTTCCTATAACAGTACCTACCTGTTTAATTTTTACTGTATATGTTCTTGTTTTATTCTTCTAACACAATTTGGCAGTGATTAGAAGTGTTTATTTTTTAAACAATAATAAAATCATACCTTCTTAAAAATCTATTTATCCTTGGGTTTAATGTTGTCAAATATGCGTAGATGGAGTTAGTTCATGTTATCACTTACGTGATAGCAGCTATAAGGCGTCGTTCCCTTACCAGCCTCATCAGTGTTAAAACACATAATGCTCAGAACACTTTAAGCTTTAATACTCTTACACACATGCACGACACTCAGACAGTTCAATCTAGATTTCTTTGGTTGTCCTTTTGGGAGATTCTGTGGAACTGAACTAATATCGGTCTGGGATAATTTTTTTGAAGCTAAGGATCCTTAGCTTCCTTAAGGTTGAATGGAGTCCAAGATATAGATAAAACCATTTATAGGGCTATTTAACTGGAATAACATACGATTAACATATAGAACGGTGAGGTCATAAAATTCGTTTGCATATCACAACATGGACTGGTGCTAAATCCAGGGTGTATTCACACCTGATACCCAGTGTTTCTGGGATAGGCTCCATATCCACCAGGATGAAGAAGTAGTTACTAATGAATGAATGAATCAATCAATCAAATCAATCAATTTACTAGTTAAAAGTATAGCCTATAATAATTATTTATCAAAATTGCCCTGAGGTAAAATTTTTTATTAAACTCTGTGATTAGGCTATAAAACAGTTAGTGAAGTCAGTGAACATAAGCAGAAACTGTCAAATCTTATGAGCACCTAAATATACTTTACGATTCCTTTCTCATTAATGTACTCGCATACAGTACGTTATTCCTTTTTAAGCTAATGCACAAAAGGCTTCCCAGAACTTCGACAAGTAAAGAGCATCGTCTGTTTAATCCATCATTTGGTTTACATTCTCTGTAACTACTTTGCCAGCTATAGGCTTTGCAAATAAAGACAAGTAGAGTAGCTTCAATTAACCTATTCATCGACGAACAATAACACAAGGTTCATGCCTGAATTAGCTGTGAATGTTGGACAATATTACTATTGCACATCATCGGTTGTGCATGGGCTCAATAAAAGAGATTAAATGTGAGGACACACTAACACACACACGCACACACACACACACACACACACACACACACACACACACACACACACACACACACACACACATACACCATTATGCATCTGGGGTATAATATGTACAGACTCCCACATGGAGAGAAAGGTGAGGGGGTCACTTCTCTCTCTAGACGTAGGAGTCTGTACATATAATACCCCAGAGAGCGCTTTACAAACACATCACAGCAAGGTCTATAGACATTCGCAGAACTCTGTCTTTAATTGTACCCTCTGCAATTTCTTATTTGCTGAAGGGAGACCAGCAATGGCCGTGACCTCCAACGAGCTTTCCATGATCTTTATTGAACTAGTGAAGGATTCCACAAAGAGTGTAATATTGATATGCAAAGGGAGGAAGAGAGTAGAAGAAAAGAACATGAACCTCTGTAAGACAAAAGACTGAGTATAGACAGGTAGGGATGTAGAAACATCAGGAAAGCTATTATGTTAAGGTACAGTACACAATGGAAAGGTTTTTCAATGAAAAATGAATTGCTTTCCTGAAAGGCCAACCCACTGTTTCAGGGTTCTACATAAAATCAATAAGGGGTTCCATTAGAAAGGGAAATTATTATTTTTTTTAATATAGTTAAGGTTTATATCATCTTTTCCTAATTATAATTTAATTGATTTCTTATTAGAACTCAAACGAAACAAAACAACAACACAGCCAATCAGTCAGCACACACAGTATACATTCAAACATATTAGTAACAATACAACAACAACGTGTTTTTAATATGAGAGCGACTGTGAAAAGGCAAATCAAAACAGGTCAGGTTAGGGGTCTCGCTTGTTCAAGTAAATCCCACAAAGAGGGCCCATGTCCGCCAAAACAATTCAGATTTGTTCTGCAAGTAAGGTGTAAGGCCACGTTCACACTGCAAGTCTTAATGCTCAATTCGGATATTTTGCTCAGATCTGATTTTTTTGTTTGGCTGTACACATTACCCTTTAAAATGTGGCCTTTATCAGATACCAGTGTGAACAGTTTGCTGTTTCGAACTGACCCACATGCGCAAACGAACATTAACATTGACGTCACACGCAGCACGCCGTTGCGCTAAAAAGTTGGCGAGGTTATGGAGGATGTATTGTATCATCTGGTGCAAGCAAACATATCATGTAATGCTATAATGTGATGTATTCAATGCAAACATCATAAGCTGGTTCATGTAACCACTTTATATAACACTCTTAACACACACACGTTACCAGTCATGTAACGTGTGTTACATGAAAAAAAAAAAAAAAAAAAAAGGTTTGCACCGGAAAAAATTTTTTTTTTTTTTTTTTTTTTTGCGCTGGTGAAAACGAGACACAAACGCAGCGACTGGTAATGTGTGTGTGTTAAGCAAAAAAAAAGTCTTCACCGGCGCATAATTGTGACAAATATCGATGTAGATTGACGCAAAAGTCGCATCAAATCCGCCTTGGCTGTTCACACTGCAGCCACATTGGAAAAAATCAGATTTGGGTCTGATTCAGGACCACATATGGAAGTGGTCTGAATCTGATTTGAAAAAATCTGATCTGGGCCAGATTTGAGTGTTCACACTACTCCTGAAGAAGTCTGACCTGGTCACTTGGCCTCCCAAAAAAATGTATTTGGGCCACTTTTACCTGCAGTGTGAACGGGGCCTAAGTTTTTCCAAAGGGAGAAGATTAGCTACTTGTGCCAAACACATCTAGATTTGGTACCTGTGGAGATGACCATAGAATAAGTATGTATTTTTTTGCCCTTTGCCAAATAAGAAATGAAATTTAACAAAGAGTGTGAAGCAGTGTGATTGCAGTTAAGTAAATATATAGTAGGGGACATAGTGAATTCTCTGGCCAGCATCTTCTGAACCATATCATGTACCTTATGCCAAAAAGGTTCAATGTTCTTGCAGTCCCAGAATAAATGCCCCAATGTTCCTGTTTCAGATTTACATTTAAAAACACAGCTTAGATACATTTGGGTACATTTTATGGAGGCGCACTAGGTTAAGATATGTCCTGTATCTGAATTTAAAGTTTTGCTCATGCACAGAGCTTGAGGTTGATTTATGAAAAACCTCCTCACATATAGAAAATGATTGGCCCATATCCCTTTTATATCATCTTTTAAGTTCTTTTACATTTGATAGATTTCCAGCTGATTTTTTTTTGTTTTGTTTTGTTTTTCTGTCATCATTATTTTGAATTCTAAAATGAAGAACATAAAAAATCCTACATTCATTCTGCAAGGAACTGCCTATAAATGGAAAACGCTTAACATACGTAGAACATATCAGAGAATATACACAAATTATGAAGGCAGTTGATATATTTTGAGGCTGAGGAACTCTCAGAGGCAGAATCTACACACCTCGCTGGCAGTGCTAGCATTTATACATATGTTTTTGTGCTCTTCTTTTCCATTGGTTTTAAATGTTTTCCAACGCTTATTTCATTAAAAAAAAAAATCTAGATTGAAATCTTTAAATTACTTAAAGGCAGGGATTTTTGAAAGCCAATGTCGACATTTGAAATCACCAAAACAAACACGCCCCTAACCCAAATGAGTCCCACCCCCTGTATTGATAGCTCCGCCTACACATACATACGTAACCCAGGCAACTAATGGAAAGAAATGTGTCTTTATCATAGCTGTACGGAAGAACAATACGATTGCAGATAAACAAACAAGCAAAAATGACACACAAGCATAATCATGTAAAGGACAAAGGCATATATTAGTTCTGTGTAACAAAGCAAAACCAACGTTACTCACCTATCGAGAAGGAAAAAAGCAAAGTAAGTAAAGTTGAATTTCCCGAGTCAATAACTCCTGAGCTAAACGCTGTTACTACACAAAACGCGGTTGTAGCTGCCTCTCTACATTACTACGAGAGAAAAGAGGTGTTATTTGTGTAGTAACAGCGTTTAGCTCAGGAGTTATTGACTCGGGAAACTCCAACCTGTGAATATGTGGCCAACTTCCTGCTCCTTCAATTCTCTCCAGCGCTGGAAAGCTGATCCTATATTAACACGTCCTACTTCTTGTCCTTATCGTAAGTCTTTCTTCGCTTTCTTTCTTTGTTTTTATCCTCCATGTCAATGTTAAAACCGCTTTCTGCTAATGTCACACATGCGCACTGAACACTCTCTCCGCCCATATTGACAAGCCCCGCCCCTTTCTGCTCATTGGCTACACGTTTGTTTTGAATTTTGTTTTTGATTTTTTTATTATTCGGCCTGACTCGGTTTTCTGAAGCATTTCTCAAAAATCGGAGACCCTGCCTTTATAAATCCAAATTCAAATAGAATATTTGCAGCACTTAACATATACAGGTCCAGACACACAGAGCGCCACTTCATTAAACCCCACACCACACACATATCCACAGTCTTAATGTCTCCCATGAGGAAACTATATTTTTTGGCAACTTGCCTTGTAGTCTGAAGCCGCGGATTCTGTTGCCAAAGGTATTTGTGGTGCCCACGTATAATTCCAATCTCTGTTTTCACAAGGTGACCTTTCCTGTAAGTATGACGTGATCCTCTCTTAATCAACTGTAATCCTCTTCCAAACTGGGAAACTGAATTAAAGTGCAGATACAGTGAAGTCTGAGCTTAAATATAAGGAGATTAAAGATTCAAACATGTAGATTAATTTTCCGAGCATAAAATACTGCTGATGGAGAGAGAATGCAGTACAACGGTGTAGAATATGATGGATGTCTCCTACATTGGATACACAATAAGTAAAACTGGAATGTAATCTATACACTATATGTTTTTCTTTGATTTCAATTCATTAGCATATTAATTAACATACAAATAGGGTATATAGACATTTTTTATGCATCTCAACAAGTAAAGTTTAAAATAAAGAGTATCATCGAGTCTAATTTGCCCGTGTGCTACATGTCCCTGTCAAAAAAAAACCTGGCCATGAGCACAAAGGTCACCTCACTTCACTCCAAAGATGATGACAGTGAGCTCATTTAGTCTCAATGTTAAAGGAGAGAAGGTGATAAACGAAGTCGCCGTGCTGTCAGGTCAGTCTCAGACCAAACTAATCAAGTGAAGAGTTAGGGTGGACAGGTTGCTGACTCTTAAAATTTCCATATGCAAAGGCTTCAAGCTGTCGTGTTGAGTTTATGGGATAATGCTGGATGAAGTCATCAATGAAGGACAAGACTGGTCTGTGTACTAGACAGATTTCTTACTAATGGGATGAATATGGTGAGGAAAGTGGCAGGGAATATACAGGTATAGGCACATTGAATCAATGTCTCAATAACTCGTAGCACTGAATAGTGAAATTTTTGAAGTACAGTACATTATCAGCCATGGCTTACTGACATTTGTGTAGCCATGAAGAAACCAGAGCTACAATCACCTTGCTTTCGGTGTTATTGCATAGGTTGTGTATCTGATTGCAGGATCGGATGAATTATTTTAACTGACCAATTCAATGTCATAGAAATTGTGGGGTATTATAAGCACTGGAAGCCATTTTATTGCATGGATAAAGTTGTAGAAAAACCTCTAACTTCTAACCATGTGCTCATGTAAATTTGCAATTAGTGAAACCCTGCTAAATGGACAAATGTTGTGTAAATCACATGAACTGCACTACTGCAAAAAAGGCATGAAGGCATCCAGGTGTGCTGAAGAATAAGAGATAAAGACCTAGATGTTATTCTTAGGTTATCTGCTTTAAAAAGTAATACATGGAAATCCTGACATATTTCTGTAAAGCATATGCTTCTTGGTTTTAAAACAGATGTTGGCTACATTAAAAAAGATTATCTGTAAATCTGTCAGTGAAAAACCTAGCACATGTCAAACGTGTCAACGCACATTTACTGAACAGCAGGCAAGAATAACACGAAATCATTAGCACTGTCACTTTATATCCAACATGACAGGCTGTTTTCTCAAACGTAGCACATGACTCCAGAGAGTGATGTCGAACCAAATGTTGTTGTTTTTTTTTTTATCTGAAAGTCATAGTCGACGTTTATGTTCAGAGTCAGGAAGCAGGCAGGCATATGTTACCTTAGACCTTTAATTAATAACAAGAACTAGGTAAAACAGTCATAATACAGTACGTCAAACCCAGAAAACATCATAAATGAATGACGACTGACTAGAGTTGAACGAGTGGGAAGCTCATGAACTTAAAAGCAAAAATAGAAATCCAGCTCAGAAATGCTGTCGAGAAGCACAGAGTTAACGTGAAACAACTGCCAGATAAGATAAATGATAAGAAGGAGCCTGGAGATGGGTCGGGGACACTGACGGCAATGGACCGAGACACTTGGTTCAGTTGAGACAGTTGTTTCAAATTAACTCTGTGCTATTCTAGTTCGAGGCCTAAGACAAATATTGCAGTAAAGAACATGACTTGAGAGTGACATTGAGGAAAGAGTAGTGCCTAGGTCTAAGATGGAGGTTGTGACTGGGGAAAAGACAGAAGCATTAACACACACTGGCGAAGGAACAATGATTAAAGCTGATATAGGAAAGAAACATCTTTTGATTGACACAAAAGCTACTGTATGCCACAGGATGGGATTGAAATCTGTTACTGACAGAAAAGAATCTTAATCTTAAACTAGAAGTAAGTCACAAGGTCTCTGACTTTGTGCGAGTGGAGTAAAGGGCTCAATGCTGGAGTCAGATTCAGAAACTAAGCAACTCTGGAGCCTACTCAGGTACTCAACCTGGCACCCATGAAGTAGAGGTCTTCACGGGTCCACTTAGATCTGAAAACCCGAGGTCCGACCCGAGACCCGAGCTGGGTCGGGTCTAAAAGTTTCACGTGTACCTCGGACACGGGTCGGGTATAATAATAGCGGCATCGGGTCTTGAGTAATTTAAAATGAATGTGTTTTTACCGAACGGACCCGAGAAGACCCGAACTACTGTATCTCACGTTCGTGCATCGACTCGAGTCCTTTTCCAACCTCTCCTCTGTTTGCCAAGACCGCTTGTGACATCATGTGACTGGCGGTAAGCTAATTTTCGTTGAAACAGACCTGTTATTCAATTTTGAATCCACACTGTAGCGGATACTTTATTGTAGAGTCATACAACATCCGGGTCCTGTCGGGTTAAAAAAAATTGCCAATGGGTCGGGTCGGACCCGGGTCTAATTTTTTCGGGTTTGTCTCGGGTCGGGTCTTTCTAAAAAAAAATTAATAAATAAATTATGCACGTCGGGTTCGGGTAAAAAGTGATTCGGGTCACTTCGGGTCGGGTACATTTCTTCAGACCCAAGAAGACCTCTATTATGAAGTCTAAAATGTTGGGCTGAACAGTTAAGGAAAATCTCAGCAAGGGCCTGATAACAGCAAAACAACAGGCTCTATGATTTAGCCTTAGAGGAAACAACAACTAAAAATAACTAGACCTGGAGAAACATGCAAGTCAGAGTCAAGTCAGGTTAGGTCAGTAGATCTTTATTGTTACCCCAGCTACATGCAATGTGCAGTACACAGTGAAATAAAAATAACTGGACCCAAGGTGCAATCACCCTCCATTTTATTGTATATCTGAACATTCATGCAGTTATTTAATCAGCCAAACGTGTGGCATCATTGCATAAAATCATGCAGATACAAACGAAGAGCTTCAGTCAATGTACATATGAAAGCAGAATAGAGAAAATTGATTTTAACCATTGCATATCATTGGTACCAGAGAGATTGGGACGAGTATTTTAAAATTGTTGATTTCCTGTGATTTTCACACAAAACAGGAATTCAGAATGGTGTGAAAAAACAAAAACATCTTGTGAGCAACAATTCTGTGGGTGAGAATGTCTGGTGTATTCGAGAGATCAGAGGATAGGAGGCAAATAGGCAGAATGGTTTGAGCTGCGAGGAAGGATATATACATATAGTAGCAATTTAAATGATCACTCTTTATGACCACAATGAACAGAAAACTGCATGCACAAAACATTGAACTGTGAGGTAGATAACCTATAAACCCAGAAGATCACATTGAGTTGCACTCCTGTAATCTAAGAAAAAGAATCTGTAGTTGAATTCCAGGGTGATATGTGTGAAGGGGCAAGATGGACAACATAGTGCATTGACAACATTGATGTAGAAGCTGTTACCCAGTCGGGCAGTCCTTGAGCAACTGTGGAAAAACCTCTGCTGGATGACATGGGGCAATATATTGTAGAATAGGTGGATGGGAGGAATCCTGCACGAGTAGAAAATGTCCTGAACTGGGGTAGAGGCATGCAGAAGATACCGTCTACACTGCAGCGTCTTGCGATTGGAGATGGAGATTTGAGACCCAGTAAGTGATGCAACAAGTCAGTCTACATTGGCCTGTAGATTGTGGTGAGGATAAGTGAGTGGGATAATTTGCTTTTGTCAGTTTCCAGAGGAAATGCAATCAACGGGAGCTGGTATTGTTGTCCAGGTGATATCTTCCACAATGCGAATGCCAAAGAAATTGCAAGGTACTCATCTCTCTCTACTGTTGAGCCATTTATGCACAGGGGGAAGCAATTAGAGCAGGACTTCCTGGAGTCAACAATTCTTGTTTTGCTTCCCAGGGGAAAGTATAAGAGTTACACTTGGCTTAGGCACATACTCAGGCACTGAGATCTGAACACTGGGGACTGCTTGAATGCCAAGCATGCCAACAAAGAGGGCTCAACAATAAGGAGAACAAAAAAGCAGCACCTGTTGCATTTAAAATGACAGGATGGGCCATATGATTTAGCTCTGGGAGGAAACAATACCTACAACTGATATGGAAAAATATACAGGAAAATAAACAGCAATGAAACAGAATTGGCCACGTTAGAAGAGATATTCAAATAGCCAGTAGCAAAAACATTTTTTTAACATACATTTTTAACATACATACCGTATTTTCCGGACTATAAGCCGCAACCTTTTTCCCACGCTTTTAACCTTGCGGCGTAAACAATGACACAGCGAATGTATGGGAAATTTCTGGAAAATTTACATTTTTTTTTATTTAAACGAATGGACGAATGGAATTGTCGAACGGTTTAAGGTAGGGTCTCCGGTGTTTGAGAAAAGCTTCAGAAAACTGAGTCGGGACTATAAACCAAAAATCAAAACAAAAATCAAAACAAACGTGTAGCCAATGAGTAGAAAGGGGCGGGTCTTGTCAATATGCGGCAGAGAGAGTGTTCAGTGCGCATGTGTGACATTAGCAGGAAGCGGTTTTAACATGGACATGTGAGATAAAAACAAAGAAAGAAAGCGAAGAAAGGCTTACGATAAGGCAAGAAGTAGAACGCAGTTGTAGCTGCCTCTCTACATTAGTACGATAGAAAAGAGTTGTTATTTGTGCAGTAACAGCGTTTAGCTCAGGAGTTATTGACTCGGGAATCTCCAATCTGTGAATATGTGGCCAACTTCCTGCTCCTTCAGTTCTCTCCAGCGCTGGAAAGCTGATTCTATATTAACACGTCCTACTTCTTGCCTTATAGGAAGAAGATAGTGACCAATGACTTTCTTGGTAGGCTACTGTTTACTGCTATTTTTTTATTTTTTGGTACAAGCCGTGGTTCGTTAAAGCCTATTTATTTTCGTTACAAGCCGTGGTTCGTTAAAGCCTGTGTAAAGCTACTTTGTTTCAATGTACCTGTAGGCACCTGCAGCTTATAGACTCGCGGCTTATTTATGTTCAAAATAATAATTTTTTTAAAAATTCAGTGGGTGAGGCTTATATTCAGGTGCGCTCAATAGTCTGGAAATTACGGTAGTAGAAAAAGAAGTGACTGGGTGAGAGATTATAATAGGTTGTGAGCATGGTGCACTAAGCTGGCAGAATTTACCACGTTTTCTCAATGAAATGTAGGATGCAATGTGGGTTGAAAAGGGAACACAGTACCCGAGGCATGTTCAGTAAACACTGCATGATCAGATAATGTCTACAAGCATACTGTATGATCAGATAAAGATTAAATATAGCATTTTCTAGAGAAAAAAAGGGAGACTGCCCTTTCTACCTGAAGCTGGCATTAGAGCTGCTTTCAAGGATAACACCAGTGTTGAAATATCTCTGGGGGTAATTGAGTGGTTGGGAAAACATACTAATGTACATGTGTGGCTGGCTGTGCAGGCTGAGGATATTTCCACCTGTCAAAATCCAGTTGAATTAAAGGTAGGACTCTTTGGAATCCATTTGTCTTCTTTAAGTCGAGCTCACAAACCCCATGGGTACGACCTAAAGAATCCTAAGGGGTTTCTCCACAGTTCTCAACCCATTTACACATTTTCCTAGTAAGTCAAGGAAGGAATAGTAGAAGGAGTTTACCTCCTCTCGAGGATAATAATTTACTACATTGATCAGTGGAAATCTCCTTAGATCCCTATTTTCCATCATACTCATGAAAGAATGAGAGAAAAACAGTGCAGAAAAGCCTACGGTTTACAACTAGGTCTGATCTGGTCATTTTTTTATACATTTTAAAGATTTATTTTTAATTCACACGAGAACTTGTATCGACAGATTCTTTTGCCTATATGACATTCGGTCTAAAAATGAAAAAAACTTTTTATTCACATGCTTTCAATATAACATCTACACAAAAAAATGTCATTCACCCTTTAGAGACCAAGGTTTGGAACAAGACAATAAATTTTGTTGCCTCATTGCTTTGATACCATCCTCGGATGACAATTTCATGCCAAGTTAAACCTTGAAACTACAAGTACAAAAGAAGTGTTCATTCCCTTTTTTTTACTCAAGGCTTGAATCTTAAAAGCTTCCCTTTCACAATATTTCAGTCCTCAAATAAGAAAGGAATGCGATTGAGCATCTTCTAAACTTCTTACAATGTGGCCAAAAAATGTGCCATATTTTGGATAGTGTTTTTGAACTTTCACACATGATTCGACTGTGCTTGATATGACGTCATCGTGTAGTTTATAATAAACTAAAAATGAAAGAAATAGGGGTCGTAAAACATTGACCGACTTTAACCACTTTTCAAGATGATGCTTTTGATTTTGGTTGCAGATTCATTTTCTATAACAGAAGCAATGCCACTGTCTTTATAGTACTGTATATTTTAACATTTATCATAACAGAATATCATATGAACATCATAACATTTTAACTTTTCTTTTTTACAGGGACCGATAATGCATGTGCTCCACATAAAAGTGTGTAGTTGTTCATACTGTATGAGAAAGTCTTCTGTGAAGAAATGAAAAAATGTACCATTTTAAAAAGAAGTGTCCAGTATCAGTGCTTTGTACAGTCAGTAGTATCTTTAGCAGTGTTGTGCTAGTTACTAAGAAATAGAAACTAGTTACAGTTACTAGTTACTTCATTCAAAAAGTAACTCAATTACTTTGTTGATTACTTACACCAAAAAGCAATGTGTTACTGTTAAAAGTAACTTTTTAGTTACTTTTTTAAAGAATGTTCTTTAATGTTCGCATTAATGCCCTTTTATGCATTATGGTCTTTACAAACACAAATCTGTCCCTGGCTAACAGTCCGGTTAAAATCTAGTCGCTGTTGTTTGGCTAGAGGGGCTTGACTCACTTCGAGTGTGTCCACCGACACCGGGTTAGCTTCTAGCTTTGTCGAGGCATGTAGTTTCTACCTCCAGATTGGAGTTGCTGTTTATCACAGTAGATAAGACCTTCGAACCATAAAGACACAGCTTACATTTGACTAAAAAGGTTTTTGTCTTTATGCTCAACTAAAGTGAAATAATGAGCATGTTTCCATTTTGAGAAACTCGTCTTGCTTTCGCCTTGACTCGCCATTACTGCCACACATACATGAATAAACGGAAACACACCCACAGTGCGGCGTCTTCGTGTTTACGGGTTGGCATCCACCAATCCTACAATGCGTCGCTGCTGTAAACAGGTTAGTCTGTAGGCTACACATCAGCCTAAATGAATTAATTTAAAAAAGTAACAGACAAACGCACCATATGTTAACGGTAATGGAGTTAATTTATTTAAAAAGTAACGCGTTAGAGCAGGGGTGTCAAACTCTGGTGTAATTATATTTGGCCTGCGAGATCATATCAAATGTGCATTACAGCTGACTAGCCGCATGCTCCGCTAATACTACAAATCCCAGAATGCCTTGCCACTGTATTGACGCATACTCACGAACAGCAAGCGCCCCTCATTCTCTGTTGACAGTCATTAACAACCATGTTACAGTCACATCGGGCAAGTTAATTCCACCCTCCACAAAAATGTCCAAAGGAAAGATGGACAATAGGAGCTTTCAAGACAGGAGGGAGGCAGATTATCTGTTCACGAATATAAAGGACAGACCTGTTTGTCTTGTGTGCTAACGGAGCTAACGTGTCTCTAACGTGTCTCTAACGAAAGAATATAACATAAGAAGACACTATGAAATGAAACATTATGAGAAGTTTAAGGACCTGGATGTAAAGCAGAAGCTCCAGACCTCGGAGGAGATGAAAAAAGTTCATGAAAGCAAAATCAAAAAGTGAAGCTGCTGTAAAGGCGAGTTTTATTGTGGCAGCAGAAACAGCAAAATCTGCCTGACCCTTTAATGAGGGAGAGTTTGTCAAAAAGTGTATGGTCGAAGTTTGTGAAATGAACACCACTGATGTGTCTTTTATTTCAAATTTAATTTCTTATGTGTTTGTAATAACAAGCTCTGGTTGTTCCAAATCCTGTGTTTAAGCAAAACTAAAGTTTGTTTCCATATGAAAAAGGTTGAACATTACATATCAGTTGCAGTTCATTTTTCAATAAATATTCAGTTTGGCCCGTGACTTTATCTCAGTTTTATATTTTGGCCCACTGTGAGTTTGACTTTGACACCCCTGCATTAGAGTATTAGTTACTGTCAAAAGTAACAGCGTTACAGTAACGTGTTACTGCCCAACACTGTAACTTTAGTTATCTGACACAAGAGATTACCCAGGAGAGTCTTAGGAATATCATCAGTTGTGTTTCTATGTCATTAATTTTGAATGAGAGAAAAAAAAGAAGCTGATGAGGACAACCATTGACATGAAAGAACTCAAGACCTTACCAGAGACTTCTATTGCAGTTTGATGTAATTCTCTGATGTTCATTTGTTAATTATTCCCCATTAACCTTTTCATCCAGCATTTATAAATGTGATCGCATCTTCACCTGCCGTATACAGTCTTTTAGATGACACAATGCCCACTTAGCATTTATTTGCTCTGAAATCCCTCATCTGCTTTATTATTAATATTGTACTGATATTACCTGCACTTTAAAAAAAAAAACAAAGCAACAAAAACAAAAAAAAATGTCAGTCATTCATATGACACCCAACTCCAAAAATGAATAGTTTCCACCATTCCATTCCAAGCAATTTAAAGCTATTAATTATGAATCTTTTCCATGACAGCCATTCATTGTCTTCTGTCACGTAAAAATTATCTATAATTATTTAATCACCACCAAGATTATAGGTGTCTACTGAAGAGGAAGAAACATTCAGACTTTTATGCATTCTACCTGTCATGGCAGAGGACAGCAGGTCGGAATGCTCATCGACAGCAAGAGAATCGATATCTAATTACCGGGTGCACATTAGGAAGAGTAGGTGGGGGGGGGGGGGGATCAGCAGCCTCTCTCGTCTTTCCTCTCCAAGCTCAATTCTTAGATTATTTTTTAACGCTGCATCTGCATGGTGTCACTGAGGGCTTGAATCCACTGTCTTTGCTTTTCCTGATCTAGCCTGCTGCAATCTGACAAAACTGCTCAATTAACAGCACTTCATCGCTAACGATAGCTTCGCCGTGAAGATCGGCAGGATCGGGTCTGGCCCCTGTGGATTTATTAAAAACCTCTTCCTGTTTTTATCTGCAGCTAAGCTGGGAAATGGGTAATGTGACACAAGACACATCAATGCTCTCCAGTTGTTTTACTTTCGTACAGGTTCTTTAATTTTACACAGGCGCAGCACGTTCGTTTCAGCTCGGTTCTCCTTGTGTCATTGCCATGGCAATTCTTCCCGTACCACTCATCTCCCTCCACCAATCTTACATTTTTTTTATATAAACATTTACATGACCAGGAAGATAGCTGTCTGTAATGACAGTGTGGCTAAATGTGACAGGATGAATAAACAAACCTTAAAAAAAGTGTTTAGGTGGCTGCAGGTGTGGCTTGTAGCTCCATCAGGCCTCTGTTTGGGATTACTGCATATGGGCCGATTTATAGAGGCAAGCGTTGAGTGACCTAGATCCTTCAGGGTTAACTAAGCGATCTTTAGCAATGTGTACACTCCAGCTGCGCCAGAGAGAAGAACACCTTTCGAAACGACCAAGAGGGACGCTGCGTCACTATTGTTAATGGCTAATGCGTGTCTGCATTCTGCTCAAGGATGACATCTCCTTGTGCTAGCTCACTTTCCTCTGGGCTGGATGAACAAAGTCAAACCAATTAAACTAAGTTTGATCATTCTTTGTGTACTGCCCCGAGTTACAATCAGGCTTATTACAGCTATCATTACAGTACATGAAGGCTAATACGTGTAAATGTCTGTTTCTATTAGAGTGCGTATCAAAGATTCCCGTAAGACTATGTATCTAGTCCGATATCATTATAACTTCTCACACTGTCATATCTGTTGGCTTTTTTAAGCACAGAGCTCCTTTTTTGAGATATGTATAGGCACAGAGGCATTGTTCTGAAGTAGTGAATAAATCTATCCAAAGCTGTCTTGTGACCTACTTTTGGCTAGAACATGGCACGGTTACGTTGCACACTGCAGACAGACAGAAATAAAGGACATATGTTAACAATAGTTTTGTGAGTATGTTAGAAAGATGTAAACAAATATGGAAACATTATGTTCAGAAGTTTTAAGAAAGCTTGTCAGAAAGATTCACGGGGAGTCTAGAAGAAACAAGTGGTGAACATGAGGGACACGAGATATCACGGTGAGATACAAGCAAAAATAATAACTGTATAACTTTATTTATACGAGAATATCTAGATGAGTTTAATTAAGAACTCGATGTAGTGAGGTAGCTGAAGTTGAGGAACTGTCAGAGAAACTGCTAGCATTTTAACCTCAAGGCACAATTTAGAAACACATTTTTCATGATCGTACCGCTCACAACAATAAAACAATTCCTTAAATAACAGGGGGAAATGACATACACATCTTGTTCTCCTCCTATATCAAACCTCCTGTACTTCATCTCCTGTTGCTTTAATATCCCAGTGACTGTAGCCTGCTGTTTAAACAGATATGCATAATTGGGATTGTTTAATCCAGTTTCTATAGTATATACAGTAGTAGCTGGCTTGAAATGGTATATAAATAAAAAAAATCATTAAACAAACAAAAGCATGGGTTCATTTGATTACTAATATGAAGGAATGAGTCCATGAATTTGCAGTAATGCAGATACAAAAAGAACATTAATAAATATTTCAGTGGGGTTAAAACCTCAAATTTTCCCCCTTCCAGTTATCCTTCTTTTGTTTATTATATACCAGACCATAGTATCCATGCAGCATAGCTCACCAGATACTGTGTGTATATGTATGTGTATTGCTGAGAGATTTACGTATGCATACATATTCATGCAAAGTCGTCATGTGGGAATATAAATGTGTGTGTGTGTGTTTTTGTAGCTTAGCACCTGCTGACCCAGTTTCCCAGACTGAAGCAGGCCTGTATGAAGTCAGCCCAGCTGTTAGTCTGCACCCTGCACAGGTGCTGAAGTATACAGAGGACAAACACACAGGGACATGCTAAAACCAGCCAGAATACTAGCACTACAAGAGCCATCACTTCCACAAATACTACTTTCAGCTTTGGATTTAAGTGCCTGAAATGAATTTCTTACTACAAGAAGGTGCTGATGTTGGGAGAATTCTCTGGAGTAGGCAGTAATTCTGGATTAGTGTGGATACAGCAGGACGTGTTATTCAGTGCTGTGATAGAAAAAAAAAGAAGCAGTTAAGGCTCTGGGTTGTTGATTGGAGGATCGGGGTTCAGGCCCCAGCACTGTCAAGCTGTCAATGTTGATCCCTTGAGCAAAGCCCTTAACCCTCACTGCTCCTTTGGTGCTATGTCATGGCTGACCCTGTGCTCTGACCCCAACCTCCAAAGTTGGGATATGTGATGAAAGAGTTTCACTGTGCTGTTATGTATATATGACAATAAAGACTATATACTGTAACACTGGCTTGTGCGTGGCTTTCACTTTTGTAGATATGATACATAAAGAGGATTCTATAAAGTCGAGGTATCAAAATATCTTATAGGAAAAGAGAAAAACTACATTTTCCCAGATTTTTTTTTGTTCTTTTATTTGATCTCAGTATCATCTGATGAACCTTCTTAGACTTACACAAACAGCAAACAGACACAGGGAAATTATTTATGCGAAATACTTCCTGACATAGTCATGCCAGGCTGGTCAGATCCTCCAATTAGCCTGAAGGGGTTGTGAGCATTCCCGGCTGATCTGCTAGAATCTGGTGCCAAGTCTGCATGTGTGTTGTTATTGGCTGAATGCTAACATCTAATGCCAATCTTAAGCAAGGCTGAGATTATAGTTCATGCGTTTTCAGCCAACGCTTGAATCAGTACCAGTTGTCAATTGGGTATTAGGCTGTTTGCCGTTTATTCCTCACACACAAGGGTCAGGACTTTTATGCTGAAAGATTTCACGGCTCAGTTGCTTAGTGTTTTAAAGATACAAGGATGATTTTTCAGTTGGTGACTCAGGCTTTTAAGCTTTTATACTCACAGTTATGGTGATGTAAGCTCTGGTGAAAACAGACATGTTACGATCACCTCATGAATGAAATTGGGGGCATAGAAGCCTTTAGTATCACCACATATATGCATTACAGCACAGTAGAATTTTTTTCTTAACATATCCCAAATGAGGAGGTTGGGGTCGGAGTGCAGGGGTGACATGATTTAGCACCCCTGAGCAGGGAGGGTTAAGGACTATAGTCAGTTGCCCAACATTGGCAGCTTGGCATTGCTGGGGCTTAAACCCCAACCTTCTGATCAACAACCCTGAGCTTTATCCACGTGAGCTACCACTGCCCTCACTTGAGCCCCCTCTGCCCCCACTTGAGCCACCACTGCCCCCACTTGAGCCACCAACGCCCCCATGGTGTATCAAGACACCAAAGAGAAATTCTTATGGACAGAATATTAAATTATATAACCTCAGATTATTGTGATATGGATTATGTTAAAATCCATCCATTTTCTCTAGTAATTATCCTACACGGGGTCACAGGGAACCTCCAGTCTATCCCCGGGAAGTTTAGAACAAGGCATGGGACACCCTGGACAGCTTGGCAACCCATCACAGGACACAATCACACACTGTTCAATTTAGAGACAGCAGTCAGCCAATAACTCATGTTTCGGACTGGGGGAGGAACCCCAGGTACTGTAGGTGCCAATGTGTGCTAGAGGTGCAAAATAAACCCCAACCCCAGAGCTGGGCAACAAACATACTGAATACAAAGCCAGCATCGCTGCTTATGTTTAAATATCTATTTAAAATCATAATAAATGATGAATAATATTCATCCTTCATCTGGAAAACATTAAAAAAAAAAAAACATTTCATTAGAAAGGTTAGACTGGTTAGATTGGCTTACTGTTATTTATACTGGTTAATTTTCATGTTGCTAATTTTACAGGTACTCCAAAATCTATGTATATACATGTTTGTACAAGCCATGTTTGTGCACCATTTGTTGGGGAACTACCTGTTTATGCCTGGATTGCAAAAATAGACAATTTGGACTTATAACTATATAAACCTTTGTGTAACTCCAACTGGATTCCTCAAACTCATGCCTTATTTTGAATCTCATCACATGTTTAAAGATCTATCCGACTTTCATCTTCCTGCCTGTCGCCCAATAAATCCCAACCATGACATTATTCATGATAACACATTTTGCAGTTAGAAGTAAGATTTACATGAGAAGCTGCTATTATTCTTACTAGAAATGACATGGGGATGTTTATACAATGTTGTCCTTGTTATTCTCACAAACCTTCATCTACAATGCCATCTATCCACAGCACACAGGGAGTTTCTCGACATTTCCTTTAAGTCATCGCCATAAACCTGAAAAACACACAAACTTCGTCCACGCTGCTTTTCCAAGGATAAAGCAGGATACAGTCATTTTCCGAAGGGTCCATCGATCACAACCCAAAAGTGAAGCAGATATGGGCCGAGCCATTCTTCTCCATTGTCAGCCTATAAGACAGAGGACACCTGAACATAAATCTTCGGCTTGTTTGCCGGAGGGGGCTTTAACCTGCGACGCTTATCATTTCCAAGCACAATCATTGTCTTGTTTTCCATGACTCGAATCAATAACCGTTCTGGCGGAGTTATTATTGAAATATAAAGTGACAGTGGTTGATACCTGCAGGGTGGAGGTGGTGAAAATGAGTTGCAGAACATGCATACACACACACAACTACACACAACCCCACACCCTATAGACAACTATCATAGCTGAAGCACTATAATGCAGTTTTTACAAATTCTAGACACAAGATGACTATTTGTTATTGAAATCCATATTCAACCATAGAACATTACTACTTTGTTATGTCAAGAATGTCTTTATTGCAATGTTTGCAGGTAATTCCTATTCTCTCAATCCTAAACAAACCCCCCCCCCCCACACACACACACACAAACACACACAAACACATACGCCCCATTTCCTCCCACTCCTTGAGTGATGAATATAGTAGATGACACCCAAATTTCCAAAGGATGCTCTTTGGCCCATTCCTCATCACTGGCTCTTTCCTTTCTGTCATCTCTGTAATGATGGAGCTAAAACGTGTCCCAACACACACTCATTTACACACAGATTCATTTAACCTGCGTGGCGGAAAAGTGCGCACAGGGAGCTAAGACGAAGGTCACGACAAACAGAGACAAGGTTGCTGCTCCTCTGTGTCCTCCATTTGCAAATATAATTGCTCATCCGGATTCTGTTGTGCTCATCAAAAGAAGGTCTCTGGTGATGTGCTTGTGTGTTTGTGTGTGTGTGTGTGTGTGTGTGTGTGTGTGTGTGTGTGTGTGTGTGTGTGTGTGTGTGTGTGTGTGTGTTCACTTAAGTGTCAATAAGACCTTGTTACCATGAGCCATCCCTCCATTTTGCAGCAAATTACACTATTTTGATCTGTAATGATGTCACTTTAAAGTGTGCATTAGGGTCAGTGCCGAAGGACGAGTGCCTTGTGAATTATTGGTGCGCCATGAATGATAAAGGATAAAGACTTGAAGAAAAGAGCTTTTTGAAACACTTACAAAATCTGGAGGATCTCCATTGTTTGTGTACTTGTTCAGGGCACCATCATGTTCCTGGTGCTATTTAGTTGACACAGCTTTGATATTTCACGGGACCTGATATATATTATATTGTGTATATATAAATATACTTAATATTATATTCAACCTGTTTATTGTAGCACATATAATAAAACATTTACAGTATGCCACACCCAGCTTCAACTTCAAATAAATGTGAGAAGACATTTATTTTCCTGGAAAGAATCCATTCAAAGGTCCCTCGATTGTCAAAGGTTTGTTACATGTAAAGCTATTCCTTAAGTTTTCCAGCACTGCAAAGAGTGCATTGTGGTTGTGTAACATAACCAAGTTGTGTTTTTTAGTCTAATAAACTTTAAAAGTCAAAAATTCAGATTGGTGAGTGACCAACGCTTATAGCTGCTACAGAAACTTATCTTAAAGATGCTCGAAAATATGAAATATAAAATAAATAAATAAAATGTGTGCATTTCTTTAATCACAGATAAAATGACAATTTCAACAAAACAATTTAGGACATACGTACGGTATATAAGGAACAAACTTTGCACTGTAACGCTGCATCATTGATTATTTTCCTATAACAGCACACGGTCTAGTATTTATAAATATCCTGGGCTTCCATTGTAGCTCCTCAGCTTATAGCTAATAATATCTCAGGTTATGATGTTATAGAATCAATGTTCTGACAACATTTGAAAACATTTTGCTTTGTTAACTGTTTTCTAAACATTTAGAGAACATCCAGTACACCTTTGTCTATTCTAAGATTGGTACCTGTAAATGTTAAGGCTGTTTTGATCCCATACATTAGCTCTAGATAAACAAACACACAACATGATCAGGTATTGTAGCTGGAGTTACCATATAGACTCTTCTGCTGCGGGAGTTGATTTCGGTAACGCAATCCGCAGCTACATTAGTGGTCACTGCAAACTACCCACAGCTTGTAAGATGCAGTGTTAAGATGGAGACAAACCCCTGCATGGGTCAGCACTTTCCCTAAGTCCCCCTAAACAGCCTGCGGCATCCAGTCAATTATCAGCAGGAGACACAACAAATGTGTTTTTCACTAGTTTTCATTACATTCATTCCTCACTCCTTCCCCAACCTCTACTCGCTTACTCTGCCTCACTCCGTCTCTCCCTCCTTCTCTTCGACTGTCGCTGTGTTGGGTAAGCTCCAGGACTTACTGGTGGGGAAGTGTGCAGCAGCATGGAAAAAAAAAAAGATTAAAAAAGAAAAAAAAAGGAAAAGTGAGAAAATGAGGTCCAGAACAACTTCACACAGAGAAATTCATTTATAAACCCCAGGGCTGAACTGCACTCATTTCAGGCAATTAAATCTGCATCTAAAGCTCCTTTTGAAATTTCATTCTTGAGGGCGGATTAATTAATTGTTAATACTGGAATAAAGTGCTGTGTATTGCAATTTAAGCACATGCTTAAAAGTGTAATAAAGAAGCATCTGAATCTGAGTGTTAACCCTTCTGTTCTAAAATTCTAAAGAACATTTAAAATCGCATTTAGAAAACAAGACAGTTGGATCCTCTATTGTTTCGTGTGTAATTCTGAACAAATCCAAACCACTGGAACGAAAAGGAACACCTGCAGATGAACTCTGTGGCAAAGCAGTCAGTGAGGCTGCTTGTTTTCTGATTTGCTAGTCAACATTTCCACCAGCCAAAACAATTTATTTGTGTTTTTCTGTCCTGTCAGACAAAACGTCTCGAAAAACAGACCATACAGGGGATGCAAAAAAGCATATCACTGCATGTCGTACTCTGTATGTATGTGTATGTGATATAAAATTTGATTTGATTTGATTTGACTGTGTGTACTAAAAAAAGCAAACCAAAAAACCCCCCAAAACATTCTTTTTTCTTTATTCTTCAAGTATCTTCTATACAACATTAAACCATCGATCTTTCTAGAAATCTTTCTAGAAAATGTGACAGATCATGGTTTCTGGGATTTGGAGTTTGTGTTTTTACGCTGTGACAGCGCTGTCACTTTACCACTTTTCACTGACAATGTCTGCTGTTTCTGCGTTCTCCTTTAAAACGTTTTCGATTCTTGAATACTGTCTGTTCTGCCTCTAAGCTCTTGTGAGGCGAGTGTCAAACCTTACACGTTCGGCTGTGAGAAAAACTGAGAAAAAAAAAGGGATGGGGTCGGAGTGCAGGGGTGACATGATACAGCACCCCTGAGCAGGGAGGGTTAAGGACTTTAGTCAGTTGCCCAACATTGGCAGCTTGGCATTGCTGGGGCTTAAACCCCAACCTTCTGATCAACAACCCTGAGCTTTATCCACTTGAGCCACCACTGCCCTCACTTGAGCCCTCACTTGAGCCCCCACTGCCCCCACTTGAGCCACCGACGCCCGCATGGTGTATCAAGACACCAAAGAGAAATTCTTATGGACAGAATATTAAATTATATAACATAAATATATAACATTTCCACCAGCCAAAACAATTTATTTGTGTTTTTCTGTCCTGTCAGACAAAACGTCTCGAAAAACAGACCATACAGGGGATGCAAAAAGCATTTCACTGCATGTCGTACTCTGTATGTATGTGTATGTGATATAAAATTTGATTTAATTTTATTTGACTGTGTGTACTAAAAAAAAAGCAAACCAAAAAAACCTCAAAAACTGTCTGTTCTGCCTCTAAGCTCTTGTGAGGCGAGCGTCAAACCTTACACGTTCGGCTGTGAGAAAAACTGAGAAAAAAAAAGGGACGGAAATGTGCAATCACGATGCAACATATTACCATTATAGACTTTAATATACACATTTTTCACTTGATGAGTAGAAAATGAATCAAACGACACACCGGTGCCAATTTTCATCACGTGGGCGAGTGTTAATTAATTTCAATGAGTAATGTATAAAACATACTAAATGTGTTAAAACACACATAGGTCCTGAATGTATATTTATAAGGTCACTGATAAAGCAATAAACTCGCTTTACTATCTTCCATGTCTGATGTCAGGTTCTGATATGTCTGTTGATGTTTGCATTAGTAGCTTGGATGGCAATTTGGTTCAAGCCTCCGTCTTCTAATCAGAATAAACGGTTGAGTTATGCAGACATAGAGACGGAGTCTGCCAAGGAAATGAACTGTGCACCTGTTTTGTCCATGTTTAGTTAATATGAAGCTCATATGAAAGTAGACACTTAACGACTGAAGAATTTGATTTTTCCAAAGACTGCTAGTAGCAATATTTTCATTGAAAGGCTCTGAAAAAAACCCCAAGCAATTAGTTATTTCAGATTAATTGTTAATATCAAACCCATTTCTGCTCTCTGAGATGCTTCAAGTTCTTGCTCATAAGCAGCTAAAAATGTGTTTATCTACAGCCACTAAAATTCTGTTTAAGATTAGAGGGAAAAACACACGTCTAAAGCCCTATTCGGACGGGACTAGTTTTACGTGGGGACGTGGGGGTAAAGTAATTATTACCAGAGCTTCCAAATGTGCCATCTCGGTAATCATTACGGACAATGTCAGTAAAGATTACGGTGACTTTTACTGTACCTTCTGTAAAAAGGTCCGGAAAAATGACCTCAGGTAATACTAATCCCGTCCGAATCGACCCGCTGTAAATATGTACGGTAAAATTCTGTCATTTCCTGTTTAAAAGTAGTTTTTGGCGCGTTTTTCAAGCATGGAGGCGCTTGAAACAGGAAGCAATGTCATACACAAATGACGACAAGGAGGTTACTGTGGTGCGTAAAGCGAGTTACCCCTCCGACTTCTGCTAGTTTTACTGAGATGTCTTGTCCTGTGCGAATTGGACAATTAATATTACAGACGTCCTGAGGTAAAATTGCATTACTCCACGTCCCCACGTAAAACTAATCCCGTCCGAACTAAGTCCTGACTTATATCATACTTGTGACTATAAAATTCTTATATATATAAAATACTATATTTCTTTATAACGAAGTCCGATTTGTTAATTTCCTTTCTGCCACATCTCAGGCATAATGACAGATTTAAGCACTATTTAGTATTTACACAGAAAGATAAGCAACACACGATGCTGGATTTTGCAGATCTTTCCTGTGTGATCATGGCTTGAGTGAGGACCAGTATTATGTCCAGCGTTCTGTCTGAAAGTATGTTTTCAGCTGTAATGACACTCAAAAAAAAAAAAAAAAAAAAAACCCATGCAATTCCATTTATTTTTCATAAGAGCGGATCAGAGGAGCCAGCACCAGATCACAGAAATGTCAATCTTGAGCACTGAAGTTTTCTATTTTAAAAATGACGAAATTATGACACATTTCTCATTCTCACATCTCACCCAAACACTCATCTCTATTTTCGGGTTTCTCGTTCCTTTCATTCAAAGTAAACGGAGAAAGTCTTGAGTTGTGAAATAAAATCTATCGGTGTACTGAATGTGCAAATTAACATAAGAGGAGTATACAGTTCAGAAATAAAGAATAATAGAAAGATTAAATGAAGTGACAATTCTTAGAGTTTAAGAATTTGAATGGTGTTGGTCAAACCAGATTCTCATCTTCACCCTTTGTGTGATCTCCCCATGCTTCAGGGTTTTGTTCTGGGTACTCTAGTTTCATCTCAAATGTTCAGAGACACGCATGTAGGTTGATTGACATCTCAACATTGTCCATAGTGTGTGATTGTTGCCTGCATTTTTCTTCTTCTTCTTCTTCTTCTTCTTCTTCTTCTTCTTATTATTATTATTATTATTATTATTATTATTATTATTATTAGTAGTAGTAGTAGTAGTAGTAGTAGTAGTATTATTAATGCCATTTGGCAGACAGCCTTATTCACAGGGACTTACATTTAATCTGATTTTGTAAACGTAAGTAATTGAGGGTTACAGGCCTTGCTCAGGGGGCTACCAATGGCAGTTTGGTGGACCCAGGATTTGAATTCACAACCTTCCATCACCTTAGCCACTAAGCTACCACATCCCACAATGGATTGGCATCTTGTTCTGGGTGTCACCTGCCTTGTGCCTGAGTGCCCTGGGATAGACTCGCGGCTCCCTGCGACTCTGTGTAGGATAAACGGTAAAGAAAATAGATGGATGGTTAGATGGTCAGAGCAGATGCATTCAAAAATTGGGCCCAAGTCTGTCTCAATAGAAGCTGGAGTTTTGTATACACAGTAACCGCCAGACACCTTAGGCGAAAAAGCTGCCGCTGTACTGTTTCGGTTAAAGTCGTAGACACTGAAAAAAAGTGACACGCTTACGCAGCTTCGGATCAAAACATGTGCCGAATAAAATAAATAAATGAAAAGTAAAGAGGTAAGGTACTTTTAAACATTGATAAAAATAAGCATATGCATTTTGTGTCCACTTTAGAAATCATGTGTGGGATAAAAGCCTGTGAAGGAGAGTTGGAAAATATGAATGCTAAACCTTTTCATAATAATGCATTATTCAAAAGTGGATCAGAAATTCACCACCATGGGGAAAAGGTCTACGCAATCTCCAGTAGGGTCATTCGTTTTTCAAGAGTGCCGCCTCAATACATATCTGATAATGAAATATATATCCTAGTTTTGTCCTCTGACTTACGTTATAATCAGAAAAACAGCGTGTTTGCTCATTCGCTTTAGACTCTTTTTGCTTAGAAATGTCCATAATGAACATGACCAAAGGTCATCAGAACCTACTAAAGAAATATGGTTTATTTTAATGCCAGACATCATACTGTAAGAAAATCTGAATTATTAAGAATAAAGAATGCATGCTGCCCTTTTATGTCAGTTGCTCAATGCGTGGGCATCAGCGCTGTGACTAAAAAAAGAAATCTTATTATTATCTAATATTAATCATGAAATTATCAAGAAAAGTAACTTAGGACCAAAAGAACCTACTCAATAAAGCGGTGGTGTGATGGGGGCTTGATGTAAAGTTCAATAACTTTTATACAAAGAGATTATTTTACATGTATGGCATTTGGTAGACACCCCTATCCTGAGCAACTTCGTTGGCAGACCTGGGATTTGAATTCACAACCTTCTGATTGTTAGCCTTACACCTTAATCACTGGGCTACCACATCCCCTATTTTATTACAAGAGCATTTCTTAATCATTAGCAATTTGCCAAGGATTACAGTCATAAATGTATAAATGGAACCTGATGTGGTTTTCAGCTTCCTATCAGCCTGTCATGGTCTGACATGCTTTTCTGCTCACCAAGGTTGTACAGAATGCTTATTTGTGTTATTGCTGACTTTGTCAGCTCAAACCAATCGGTCTACTCTCCTCTGACCTCTTTCATCAACCGGATGTTTCCGTCTACAAAAATGCCGCTCATTATATGATTTGTGCTCCATTCTTTGCAAAAACTAGATTGCTGATTGTGAAAATTATGGTAGACCAGAAGGTTTCTGCTCAAAATATGCCACAGTAAAACTCACATCGTTCCCCATTCTGATGTCGGATGTGAAAATGACCGAAGCTCTATCCTGCTGCAACCTGTTTGGCTGATTGCATAGATAAAGACATGAAGGTACAGGTACACTGGTGTAACCAATAAAATGGATGGTGAGTGTCCTGATTTTGTAATCATAAATCTTGATCATTTACTTTTTTAAACTATTTTATTCAGTATACAGGGCTGAAACAAAAATATGGTCATGGTGATGTTTTTTTTTGCGTCATTCATTGAAAGGACATTAATAGCTAGCATGAATGTACCTATCACTACTGGTCATTACTAAAGTTGAAGTTGGAGCATGGCAAAAGATTTTAAGGTCGTTAGCTGTGTAATTTTGATTGACTCACAAGATGAGCTAAAAGACATAAATGTGATGTGTTCTGAACATTTATGGCATTGTTTCAACAAACTACAGTACAGTAGAAGAGAAAATCCAAGCTTTTAAAGCTCCTGGAATGCTGGCTTATTGGTTGGTTAGCATGTATGCCTCACACCTCAATGGTTGAGGGTTTGATTCATGCCTACACCATGGGTGTATGAAGTTTACATGTTCTTCACATGCTTCAGGGGTTTCCTCTGGGTTCTCCTCTGAGTTTCCTTTCTTCCCCAGTCCAAAGACCTGCATTGATTGTACCCCGTGATAGACTGGCAATCTGTCCAAGGTGTACCTTACCTTGTGCTCTGACTTTACTGGGATAGACTCCAAGTTCCATGCAACCCAGTAGGATAAAGTATTGTAGAGATGGCTGGAAATGAAAGCAAACCAGGTGTATCAAAAGATATATCACAATATCTTTCCACTGGAACTCTTTTGTCTCAGGAGAAATATTTACTTATGTTTCTCATTTCTTTCCATTTGTACTCACCGATGTCTAGTAGAAACTAAAAAGACAATAAGAAGCTTTATATTTTTTTTTCCCTTGCAGTTGTTTCTTTGTAATCTCATTATATTTTGTGGGATAAGATGTTTCCACTTTGCTGTTCTAAAACCTCTGATTGTGACTCTAAAGCTCCTCTCTCCCATACTCCCCCCTGAAATGCTCTTCCCTGAAAGATTAATGTTCATGCAGCTTGCAAGAGGTCATTGCACCTGAGGCATAAAAACGGATTTAGCATATTCACAACTGAAATGAGGGAGGGTGAAACGCGGCACGCTGTGCCATCTTTAAATATGGGAACTGCAATTCTTCTGAGTAAGGAGAGTAAATACCAGCTCGTGTGCATTTATCATTGCCAACACCACAATGGGAAAGGAAATGTTTGGATGCTTGTTATTGTTCTCCAAAAGAGACTGAAGAACCCTTTGAAGCTTAATTTGTTTGGCTGAAGAGACAGAAGACCCTTACTGAAATCTCAGGGTTTACCAGCAAACACATAGCAAAGAATCCAAATAAAGAAGCCTTTATTTTTCCCATATACTGTACATAACAGCACACATATACCAACTTTGGAGGCTGGGGTCAAAGCACATGGTCTGCCATGATACAGCACCCCTGGAGCAGTGAGGGTTAAGAGCCTTGCTCAAGGGCCCAACAGTCGTAGCTTGAACCATGATCCTACAATCAACATCTCCGATCCTTAACCGCCTGAGCCACCACTGGCCAAATTAGATTTGGGTGTAAATGAGTTATTAATATTACAGGTATAAATTTAATACAAATTTCCAAATAAGTCTATTTCTAAAAGTACATACTCATCCTCCAGAATCAAAGTTTATTTAAATATCTTTTATAAAAATGATATCTGGTAAATATCATCTGGTAAAAAAAAATCAGTGTTTCAGATCCATTCCTTTAGTTTCCTTCCATTCCTATTTGTGTTTTTATTATCATGTGTATTTGTTTTGGATTCTGTTCCCTTGCCTTATTAGCACTGGTTGATATTTCTATCGTGTCCACCTGCTTTGTATTTCATTAGTTCCCATTCTCGATTTTCTATTTATGACCTTCGTCTGTTTTTTCACGTCTTGAATATGGAATATCTTTGCCTTGTGCTATCCTCCTGTGTCTCAACACCATCTATGTGCTTTAGCAATGGCTTTTGGCTTCCCTTAATTAACACCGTAGTGTGTTTTTACACTTAGGTTGTGCACTCAATCACTGCTATTTACACTTGTATTAAAGGTCTCTGTTAGGCTGTTAGCTTAGCATTTTTATGTTTATTTATATTGCTCTAGCAATATCTTCATTTGTAAAGAAAAATTTTAGTTTATAAAGTAGCCTAAAATAACTATATTTTATTTCCGGCAAAGCATAATAATGACA
Source organism: Tachysurus fulvidraco (assembly GCF_022655615.1). Classification (NCBI taxonomy): domain Eukaryota; kingdom Metazoa; phylum Chordata; class Actinopteri; order Siluriformes; family Bagridae; genus Tachysurus; species Tachysurus fulvidraco. The sequence continues at coordinate 14,023,611 of NC_062535.1, read as the reverse complement.
GGATGCTTAATAAAAGAACAGAATTTCTCTATACTCTTGAAATTATATCCAGATTGGTGTCTAGATTGGGTTTGTGTGTCCTGAACATACATTTTTGTTTTTGACAGGACGTTCAATAAAATCTAGAAAAAGGATATAGTTGTTAAAAAAAAAAAAAAAAAAAAAAAAGACAGCATGCATGCTGGGAAAGTTTAAATCGAGACCTTCAGCAAATGTCTTCTCTATTTGTATGAAAGAACGACGGCGAGGAAATAGAAAATGAAACCAGTTATCCTGTTGGAGAAAATACGCCATCAGAAATTTCACGTTTTATTCATTATGTATAGAAACTATGTAGAAAATATTTCATTTATGGAGCCGTTTTTTTATTATTACCTGTAAATTTAACAAATCATACTAAGATAAAAGACAAAAAGAACTGCTAAATATTATATACAATATAAAGAGAATCATATATATATATATATATATATATATATATATATATATATATATATATATATATATATATATTGTTTATTGTTCTGCTGTTAATGTTCTTTTTGTCCATGCTGTATGGATGTAAAGCAATAGCGCTGCTAAATCTGTGTTCGGTAACTGAATTAAACCTAAAACTGAAAGGATTTATTTTTCTCTCAACCTCAGCAACATAAATTTTGAGTTTAAGGCTGAACTGTCTTTGTTTTGTGGTTTTAGCAAGATTTGAAAGTTATTATTTGTGTCTTTACGATATACCCTACATAATAGTGTTTATTTGTACATTAACTTATAGTGAATACTTTGTATATTGCAAAGCTATTATGTTTGTTAAATATTGTAAACTTGAAAATTGATAGTACTGTATTTGCCTTGATTTTTGTGAAATATGTCAAATACGCAAACAAACAGACAAACAAATAAATAAATTTAAACTGCCATAATTCAGACCAGAGTGAAGCTAACAAAGAAAGAATAAACACACACATAAAAGTTAACACATAAAACAAACAATCCACAATTAAACAAACAAACAAATAATTAAATAAACACATTTTCTTTAAAAAACAAACAAACAAACAAGCAAAAAAAAAAAACATTACATTTATATGTTGAATTATATTTTAGTTTTGGTTTGTATTCAGTTCCATCCTTGGTGTCCATGTATACAGATTGAGTAGACCTGGATCAGTTTCAGATGGCATCTTAGAGCACACTAGTTTTTAAAATCTGTTATTTAAAAAAAAAAAAAAAAGCATAAATAATAAAATAAATCTGCTCTCCTGGAGATTTCTTCTCAGTTCGTTCCACTGGCAAATGGAGGTGTCTTTCATAAACATGGCTCATGCTGAATCCTTTACGAGCCTTGTTTCAGACTTCGCTAAAATAGGAGTAATCAGACATGTGGAGGCAAGGCAGCATGGAAAAACAATTTCACTCTGTGTCACTTAATTTCACTCACCAGGTTCCCGGTGGCAAATAAACAACCCAGTGGTGTCTGCAGGGGAAAAGACGAGCTCTCCATCTCAGCTCAGTGGACAAGATGTAGCTGGAAAGCATCTTACACACCATATGCGTGGAAGGAGGAAGGAGAGAAGAAAGAGAGAAAGAGAAGGACACAGCCCAATCTCTCCCACTAAATTACCTTGGCAGATATCAAACAGGCTGCTCCACTTGGGCTGAATGATAATTGCAGCAAGCTGACACAGCCAATACTCCAGGGGTCATTTGCTATCGGGCCTGCAACTGAGCAGGAGTTATTGCATCTCTCCCTCCTTTCCTCAGTTTCTCCCTCTCTCGCTTTCTTTATTTTTTTCTCCTCTTATGCAATTATCAAGATTTCATCAGCCAGATTATAGCTGAGAAACACTCACAGGATTGTTATACTAACCACTAATGCATATATTTGTCACCTTTATAACAGCCAGGGGTAACAAAACACACGGGACGTAAATGACGACGCTAATCTCGCTGCGTTTCTCCTAAAGCCGTGCTGATTTCACTTCTAGTTTGCGATACGTGTAGAGCTTCCCTTTGTTAGCTTAATTAGGTTACAATTAGGTTAATATTCATTCATTCATTCATTCATTTTCTACCGCTTATCCGAACTTCTCGGGTCACGGGGAGCCTGTGCCTATCTCAGGCGTCATCGGGCATTGAGGCAGGATACACCCTGGACGGAGTGCCAACCCATCACAGGGCACACACACACACACTCTCATTCACTCACACACACACACTACGGACAATTTTCCAGAGATGCCAATCAACCTACCATGCATGTCTTTGGACAGGGGGAGGAAACCGGAGTACCCGGAGGAAACCCCAGAGGCACGGGGAGAACATGCAAACTCCACACACAAGGCGGAGGTGGGAATCGAACCCCCAACCCTGGAGGTGTGAGGCAAGGTTACTATTTAAGATTTAAATAAAACGGTTTGAAAGTATATAGACATTCATAAATATGTACATTCATAAGTATGTAGAAATGGGTTAGGGTTAGGGTTAGAAATGACGGAATAAAGGAAAGGAATAAAATGATGCTAACAAAGAAGTAATCTGTTCCAATCTGTAAATAATTCTTTTCAAATACTTTCTATTTTTCATTCTTATACTACAGAAATTAGAAATTTAAACATTGAATTATTTAAATAAACAACGCATCATGTCTGGATTGGATTCCACCTGATATTGGAAGAAACTCAAAAAGTGAAGCAACGTTCCCCTGACGAGGATTGCACGTCTTCGTCTAACCTGACTTGAAACGTTTCGGTCTTTGATGCAGCGGCTTGCTCATGTTATAGAGTAGAGCTGAGTGCTTCACACTGACCTCAGGGATCACAGAGCTGCTCAGCGATGCTGTGTAAACAAAGGTTCAAAAGGATATTTTGGCAGATTTCACACACATCAGAGAAAGATTTGTAGCCTGGATGTGTTGATAGTGATATATGAAAGGTACAACATGTATGAATCTGGGAGCGGATTAACCGTCGGTGTGTATGGAGGATCAACTCATGCATTCATGCTAAAGTTTGCTCCATGTTCTCCCCGTGATTGGAGGTTTCCTCTGCAGTCTGAAATCATGCCTTATAAAAGAAGAAGAAGCTTTTATTTTTGTTGCATATACATTAGAGCATCTTTGCATATTCTAGCTTTGGAAACTGGGGTCAGAGAACAGAACCATTCATGATGCAGTGCCCCTGGATCAGGGTGGGTTAGGGGTACAGTAATAGCTTGGTGGTACTGGGGCTTGAACCCTGACCTTCCAAACCCCACCACTATGGATTAACATAACAGCTCTTGCACCCAGTCCAAAGTGTCCTCCACCTTGTCCCCAGACTCTACTGGGATAACCAAGAGAACTTGAGCCTTAACCGCTTGCGCTACCACTGCACCCAGGCTTAGGATAAGCACTACACAAATTGGACGAATAGATAGATCTTTTGCAGACATTTGTCCTGGGATTTAAGATGAGACCCAACAGATAGCACTACAGAAATTGTCTGAATGGGTGGCCAGTGAGTGTAAAATTGAATATAAAGTCACTTGCTGGCATCCAACCAACATAGCCATTATAGGACAGGGGTGCTCGGTTATAGGGTGCGAAATGCAATAAAAGAGCAGCCCAGTTCTCCGGCTAGATTAGTGAATGCTCTCAAGACCTCGTTTAAAGTCTCGAAACAAGCAGAAAATTCTACAAGAGTTAAAGGAAAATTCACCCTAAATGACTCATCTTTAGAAGTAACATGCATGTGATCTTAGATACATTCAATACATAATCCTCGATACACTACACTCGCCTACATTACCCACAATGCTGTTTGATTTCCTGTTAATAGTATCTCTAGATCAAATAAAATCCATCTCTACTTAAAGACAGCAAAGCAGCCACACAGTAGTCCTTCAGTCTTTTCAGTTCTCTCATCTCTTCAACTGAACAAACAGATCAGCTTCCAGAGCTTCAGCTTTCATACTAATCCCGTCATCTCGTAGATCCCTAGCTAGCCGAGCCGAATCTTTGTCATATAGCTGCATTACGGTTTGGGACTGCGAGTCAATCACGGTCTGAACCAACGTTTTTTATGTTGAATTTTTTTTAGCAGTATGTCACTAAATATCACCAAAAATCAGATCTTGCTGGATGTCACTGAAACCTGAACGTTATCACTAATATCTGAAGGTTTTCTTTTATTAAATGCCTCCCTGTGACATCATCATGGGAGACAGCTGCTAGCTTCTGACAGGAAAAATAAAATTATACAGTAGCAGCAACCAGAAATTAGCACCAGAGTCACTGGCCAGTGAAGTAATGATTTTGCTCCTAAAACTTTTCGACTTTTGCCAATATTTTTGGCTTACTTCAAAACTGCCCAGCTGAATGAAATAGCAAACTTCTTCCAGCACCATAACAGGAAAAGACCTCTACTAAACAACAAGATGAATCCGCCATCGACCAGCGGCACATTAGCACATGTAAAAATTCTGCCTCGTGACCGGGGCTGAGCCCAGATGTCCACAGCTCTTACATATCCAATTTATACTTATCAGCCGTGTAGCACGGACAGGTCAATCGAGCGTGTGGGACCACCTAGCAATATGTAAATGAGGCTAGCGGCTCATCCAATAGGGACGCAGTGATGAAAAGATGATCACTTGTCATTCGTTAATGTGGTAATTATCTCCTTTTCTGTCTCTTGCGAGCCCCGTGTTTGAGCCTCATTCAAAGGTCTCCTGAAACCCGGGACAATTTGTATTACTTTTGTGTGTGTGTGTGTGTGTGTGTGTGTGTGTGTGTGTGTGTGTGTGTGTCTGTGTGTGCAAAAATATGAATATCTAAGAGTATTACCTAGGCCAGGGGTCGGCAACCCGCGGCTCCGGAGCCGCAAGTGGCTCTTTCATCGCTCTGCTGCGGCTCCCTTTAGATTTGGAAAGTAAATATTTCATTTAAATTTATTTTATTTTAGTTAGTTTTTTAAAAAAAATAATAATAATTCTAAGATTATGATGCTCTTGTAACATTAAAATAATCCGTGTTTAATTTGTTTGTCGCTCAAAGTACGCGTCATAACTGCCAACTTGCGAAATCCGACATTTTTGGTTCGCTGCAGGCGGCAAGTTAAAATTTTGATGTCATGAATACGAAGAGGACTCGATTAGACATTGAACATTTTATTAGGGTTAAGGTTAGTTCAAACTGTTCAAAATATTTTTGTTTGCTTGCAGAAATAAAATTTCGTTGACTCGGTAGCAGTTCATTGATTTCATAAATGCGACACACTACAGTTTTTTTTCTATACTTTCCATAAAGGTACAAAAACGATATATGCAGTTTTATCTTTATTTTAGATGTCAAAAGTGTTTTGTGGATCCCTGTGTTTTTTTTTCTGTGGAAAACGGGTCTAAATCGCTCTTTGAGTGTTTAAGGTTGCCGACCCCTGACCTAGGCTATCTATCTATCTATCTATCTATCTATCTATCTATCTATCTATCTATCTATCTATCTATCTATCTATCTATCTATCTATCTATCCATCCATCCATCCATCTACAAATATATATATATATATATTTTGGATTATTGTTTATCAAATTTCTTGCATTTAATGTTTTAATTAGCTGCATTTATAGTTTTGTCAACCCAAGTTTATCACAAGATACAAAGACAAACTTGTGTGTTTGTACAGTGTGTGTGTGTGTGTGTGTGTGTGTGTGTGTGTGTGTGTGTGTGTGTGTGTGTGTGTGTGTGTGTGAGTGAGTGAGTGAGAATGTGTGTTCTTGCATGTGTGTGTGTGTGTGTGTGTGTGTGTGTGTGTGTGTGTGTGTGTGTGTGTGTGTGTGTGTGTGTGTGTGTGTGTGTGTGTGTGAGAGATTCAAGGTATTGAATTCCTGTCTCTCTCTAGACCCCCTTGCCAATATTCTAGGTGTGAGCTGCCAATGGATTCGGTGATCATGTTTCATAATGTTTGTCAAAATGTGATGCATTCTGTCAGTGCAACATGTTCTACAGTCTATTACACCAGTCTTAAGGTTACTTCCCATAGCAACAAAACCTAGAGAGCGAAAAAAGATGAAGTAGGAGGTAACAAAAACATTTATTAGGATACAAACAGGGTGCCAGTGTGTGTGTCTGTGTGTGTCTGTGTGTGTGTGTGTGTGTGTGTGTGTGTGTGTGTGTGTGTGTGTGTGTGTGTGTGTGTGTGCATAAATATGCATTTAAAATGAGTCTTCTGTGCGTAGGTCTTGTCAGGATTTGAGGCGAGTTTCTGTCTTTTTCATGCTGAAAGTAAAATTCCAAATCAAATCAACTCAGATTCAAATTGCAGTGCAAATGTATTTATGTTATATTATTTATTTATTTGTTTTTATGTAATCACCTGGAAAAATGTCTTATATTAACATGTTACGAAAATTCAAACAGTCTCACTTCTGATTTCCTTATCAGGTCTTTTCTTTTCATTCAGTCAACACATACACACGCACACACACACACACACACACACACACACACACACAAAGTTACACACATATCCTCTTGCAGACGCTAAGAAATATTAATGCCATTAGAAGAGCGGGTTCATTTCCCCAAATTTGTATTGCACATTTGCATGCTGTCGAGGCGAACAGGTGCTGACAAACAGCCTGGGTTATCAGTAAACAACAGGGGTGTAAGTCTGATGTTACTGGCTTACTCAAACACACACATTCTCACTCACTGACTCATTCACGCACACATACGGACAAGCGTGCGACACGATCCTTGCTTATTTCATTCCTAAAACGTCACGATTAGACTCTAGTAGCCACGGGGAGTAAATGGCAGGAGGCTTTAGCAGATGGTAAAGAGAACTTGAGCGAGTTCTAAAAACCCCAGGTTCTGCTCAAGTGCTCACTACAATACCCAAATAAACAGATGGGGTTATTCTTAATATCCAAATGCTGCCATTTTTGCTGACTGCCTAGAAGTAAAAATCCCTCCTCAACCCTGATATTGTATTCCTGCGTTTCTGTTTATTAGGCTGTACAACCAGAGGGGAAAAAAATGACTTGAATTCAGTCTTATTTTATTAAGAGCTTGATTATACTTCTGATGAAATAGTGTTCTTGGAAAGACTTAGCACTGATTTATTTTAAATAGAGCTAATATTACATTTATTTGCTCACTTTTCTAGATGTTGCACAGTCAGAGGGCAGGATGCCATAAATGTAAATCTATCTATCTATCTATCTATCTATCTATCTATCTATCTATCTATCTATCTATCTGTCTGTCTGTCTGTCTGTCTGTCTGTCTGTCTGTCTGTCTGTCTGTCTTCATTTCTATCTATCTATCTATCTATCTATCTATCTATCTATCTATCTATCTATCTATCTATCTATCTATCTATCTATCTGTCTGTCTGTCTGTCTGTCTTCATTTCTATCTATCTATCTATCTATCTATCTATCTATCTATCTATCTATCTATCTATCTATCTATCTATCTATCTATCTATCTATCTATCTATCTTCATCTACTACTTCTTTGGGTTTTTCTTCTTAGGGGTCACCACAGCGAATCATCTGTTTCCTTCTAACTCTATCCTCGGCATCCTCTACTCTCCCACCAAATTAACATCATGTCCTCATTTAACACATCCATATATCTTTTCTTTAGCTCTTTAGCCTTCCTCTTGTCCCCTTACCTGGCAGCTCCATCTCCAACATCCTTTCACCAATATAACCATCACCCTCCTCTGTAAATGTCCAAACCATCTCAATCTATCCTCTCTGACCTTGTCCCCAAAACAGCCAACCTGAGCTGTCCTTCTGATGTACTCGTTCCTAATCCTCTCACCACATCCTCATCACTCCTAAAGAGAACCTCAACATTCTCATCAGACACGGTACAGTGCTGCAGGAGCAGAGAGGTTTAAGGAGCTTGGTCAAGGGCCCAACAGTGACAGCTTGCAAGTGCTGGGGTTTAAACCCTGATCCTTCCAGAACATCCCAGAGCCTTAACAACCTCTAAAAACAGAAGTGGAATAAGTGGAGAGATAAACCAGGTCTTTCAGAAACACTTAAAGTCAATGGACAACACCTAACATGTGCTACAATCATATAAAAAAACAAGAAGAAGGTTCTTTGGGGTTCCATCTAGAATCCTGAGACGCTGTACTTGCCCACACTCCAGTTTAACTGTCTTAAAGCACAAACTCCTAAAACAGGAGTGTTGAAAATAAAAGTGACCGAAAGGAGCTTTCACAGTGATGCCATACTGTAGAAGAACCATTTTTGGTTCCCTAAAGAATTTTGTGCCATAAAAGGTGTCATTAAATTCTATTTAAATGGATATCTTATTCAATAAAAGCAGAACACAGCAATGTGGCTGGATATTAGATGTCCAAAAGTGTCGATGTTTATAACTGGTTTCTGCATCAGCTCTCAAAAAAGGGGTTAAGCCAAGGTGTGTTTCATACAAAAAGAAGTCTTGCTTGCCCTTCGGGCTGAGAGCGTTCCTCCAGACAAAGCGCTTTTTCTTATAACATGCTAGACCTGCAAACTTTAAATATTTACTTCAAACTTCCAGCTGTGGAAAGGTGAAATATTCACCAAAGCTTGATTATTTATAGTTGTGTCCTCAAGTCTAGGTCCGCTGTGAAACTTCACTTCTTCTTCTTCTGAATGTTTTATTGAGCAGCATAATATCTGACTGGGCTGAAACCAAGCACCAAAATACACCAGGTGGAATAGTATTATATTTATTTTTTATTTCAGCATACAGAAGAACAGGAGATTTGAAGTGTTTAGATCCTTTTTACCATAATACATGAATAATCTTAAAACATCTCAGGTCTTTAAAAATAACAGCAAATTAACACATTCATTTTTAGGTTTACAAAATTTGCTGCCGTGTTCCTGAAATTGTGTTGGTGTTTTTGTGAATTTGCTAGACCTTCCAGCGCACAGATACGAGTGGAAAACATTTAAAAAAAAACATATTCCTTTTGATTGCTGACATTTCTTTTATGACAGTGTTAAACATAGTTACAAACGCAGTTTATCTAATAAAAAAAATAACTCAAAACCAAATCTGTTATTTCTACCTGCAGCACAGGTGCTAAGATGTCTTAAAAGAAATAAGCAAATTGATGGAAAAAAGTAATAAAATGTAATAAAAATAATAAAATGCTCTGGCTAAACAATGCGTTGTCGGCGTCTCAGCCACTAAATCTGCAGTGGAAAGATTTGCCAATCTGGCAACCCTGATCTCTACAGAACCACCAGAACCCTCTCATTAAGTTTATGCATCGTTTTTCTGATTCTGTTGGTTTGCCATAAAGAAACTGATACCTCCACAATAAAACAGCGAGTAGAGTACAAATGAAGTACAAATAGAAGTGAAACAAGAAAACATTAATATTGGGTAATATCATTCCAGCTGGGAAAGCTGTAGCAATTTTAAAATATGGACGATTATTTTTATTGTTTATTGTTATTTTTCATTTTTCTTAAAATATTTTTACACCATGTTGCTAATAATCAAAATAACCATAATTTATATAAGCTACAGATTTTATACCTTTGTATTGTTGTTATGACTCATGATTTACACTTACAGCATTTAACAGATTCCTTTATCCAGTGCGACTTACGTTTATCTCATTTATACAGCTTAGTAACCGAGGGCCTTGCTCAGGGGCCCCGGAGAAGCAACATGTTAGCCCTGGGATTTGAGCTTATGACCTTCTGATCAGAAGTTTAACACTTCAACCACTAACCTACCACCTTCTCCCATGATGAGGACTTGTAATGACCTCATTATTCTTTCTGTGCTCATTGACCTCATTAGGTCATAAGGAGGACACGGGCGGAACCAGAAACAACCGATACATTTGCTGCTCTCTGCTCTCTTGCAGCTCTACATGATAGAGATGATACTATTGATCCACAGTAGTGGAGTGCCGGCGACAGCAATTGTGCATTAATTGGCTAATTAAATGAAAGTGACTGTGCGGACAAATCCCTCACAATCCCATCCGCAGTCTATTCGCTATATGTAGTCTGTTGGGAATTTCTTAGGGTCTGAGTTCTGCTATGAAGAGCTGCCTCAATACCTGGTTCTTCAGCAAACCAACGATGCTGCTGTTGAACAGTAAGATCTATTTTTTACAGAAATGGATTGACAAGCAGAGCACAAAGGCATTAACCCAGCTAGTTTACACAAACATGTACGTAGAATATAAACAGTTTCACATTAAGACAGCGATTTTTGTCCCTCAGTCCCAGTAGATGAGTGTGATGCACAGCAATCCTGCTTATTATTTTCTCACTCACTCACTCATTTTCTACCGCTTTATCCGAACTTCTCGGGTCACGGGGAGCCTGTGCCTCAGGTGTCATCGGGCATCGAGGCAGGATACACCCTGGACAGAGTGCCAACCCATCACAGGGCGCACATACACACACTCTCATTCACTCACACACTCACACACTACGGACAATTTTCCAGAGATGCCAATCAACCTACCGTGCATGTCTTTGGACTGGGGGAGGAAACCGGAGTACCCGGAGGAAACCCCCGAGGCACAGGGAGGACATGCAAACCTCACACACACAAGGCGGAGGCGGGAATCGAACCCTGACCCTGGAGGTGTGAAGCGAACGTGCTACCCACTAAGCCACCGTGGCCTCCATATTATTTTCAATCTTCAAATTTTGTAGATATTCATGCAACATTTCTAAACTTGTTATGCAGTGGAAAGGCAGTACGTACTCTATAATGCTTCACTTCACCATGACACAGCATACTGATACAGTATGTAATCATACGGTATTTGACAATTTGTGATAAAGTCTAACCCGGTAAAGTTGATGTATCCTTACATTGGATGCTGTGCAAGCTTTTGCACTCGACTGTAGAACCTTACCAACACCATTAGAATGTGACTTATTATGTAATAACGCACAAGGTCCACAAAGTCCAGCTGAGATTGGCGCGCAAAGCCGAGCACATCCCTGAGCCTGCAACGACGATGCAGTTCCGAAGCTGCTGAAATCACCAGAGTCTCCACCCACCTCAGTAACTCTATGTTCAGTGTGCTCCATCTACAAATCAGGCAACTAGTCTCATGGCTAAATCTTAACAGCTACAGTAAGTAGCAGCTTCTTCCCTCAGGCCATCAGACTCCTCAACACGGACCATGTCCATCTTACAGATCCCTCAGGACTCCATAAAGTCTCCTTTACTTCATTGTCATTCTGCACACTGTGGTTTTACTGCTACTTCATGTAACTCACCTGCGCCTTAATATATCACTTTCCATCCTGTAATGTTTACACATTCTGCGACATATTGCACACTATTTGGTTATATACGTATATGCAGGAACTAGGAATGCACCAGACTTTCATTTCACAGCATGTTGTATATTATATACTGTATATCTGTTTTGTGTGAAACCTAAAATCTTGAGTCTTGAATAATATTCCATCAAATCTCTCTATTGCTACAGTACAGACCAAAAGTTTGGACACACCTTCTCATTCAAAGAGTTTTCTTTATTTTCATGACTTTGAAAATTGTAGATTCACACTGAAGGCATCAAAACTATGAATTAACACTAATGTGGAATTATATACGTACATAACAAAAAAGTGTGAAACGACTGAAAATATGTCATATTCTAGGTTCTTCAAAGTCGCCACCTTTTGCTTTGATTACTGCTTTGCACACTCTTGGCATTCTCTTGATGAGCTTCAAGAGGTTGTCACCTGAAATGGTCTTCCAACAGTCTTGAAGGAGTTCCCAGAGATGCTTAGCACTTGTTGGCCCTTTTGCCTTCACTCTGAGGTCCAGCTCACCCCAAACCATCTCGATTGGGTTCAGGTCCGGTGACTGTGGAGGCCAGGTCATCTGGTGCAGCACCCCATCACTCTCCTTCATGCTCAAATAGCCCTTACACAGCCTGGAGGTGTGTTTGGGGTCATTGTCCTGCTGAAAAGGTGGTGTGTCCAAACTTTTGGTCTGTACTGTATCTTATATACACAATCATCGTCAATGTTCATGGTTTTGAATCAGATATTTATTTCAGAACTGTGCTTTAAAGCAGTTACATCATCCCAATTTGCAGTGGTGGCTCAAATGGTTAAGGCTCTGAGTTGTTGATTAGGGTTCAAGCCCCAGCACTGCCAAGCTGCCACCATTGGGCCCTTGAGCAAGGCCCTTAACCCTCTCTGCTCCAGGGGTGCTGTATCATGGCTGACTCTGTGTTCTTACCCCAACCTCCAAACAAAGTCCACATTACAGACCTGTGCTGTAATGTATGCGACAAAAAAAGGCTTTTATTTGATTCCATCCATCACACATGCAGTGTATCTGTGAATAGCATAATCATTTCCTGCACTGAGAAAAAGAAAGAAAAATCTGAGTCAACACTCAACATGATGGGAGATTTTAAAGGTTTATACAAACAACAGATGTTGAAACAGCTGCCCTGAATTAAAGAATAAAACACGATGGTGTGATGTTGATTCTTTTCTATAACAATACACCAGTACATACTGAAGCGCTTTAGTCCTCTATACTGTATACACTAGACTAATGTACAAAACAATATACTTGCCTGGTATTACATATTATAGCAGCTATATATAAAAAAAATAAAATAAAAAAAAAGCTTTCCCATTTTTCTTGATGTTAATATGATGACCAAAGGATAAAAGTGAGAAGCAAAAAGTTTACACACCCCTGTTTTTGTTAAACAGCAGAAGAAAAATAAATCATTTCAGATGCAACAATGTGACTGAAAACCAAAATGACACATTTCAAAAAACTTGGAATAACCTAATTGCTTAAGTGTGCACACCCTTGCACTAATACTTAGCTGAAGCACCCATTGAATTTATTACAGCACTCAGGCTTTTTGGATAAGAGTCTATCAGCATGGCACATTTAACTTGGGAATATTTTCTCACTTTTTTTTTTTTTTTTTTTTGCAAAAATGTTCCAGATCTGTCAGATTGTAAAGGCATCTCCAGTGCATGCATGGCCCACTTCAGGTCCCTCTACAGAACTTCTATAGGATTCAAATCATTCCAAATCATTTGTATGTTTTTTTATTTTTTTTTATTGTTTTGAAGAAATTCGTTTGTTGATTTGTATGTGTGCTTTGATTCACAAAGCACACATGTGTGTGTGAGTGTGTGAGAGTGAGAGTGTGCCCTGCGATGGGTTGGCACTTCGTCCAGGGTGTATCCTGCCTCTATGCCCGAGGACGCCTGAGAAGTTCCCTGAGGCTCCCCGTGACCCGAGAAGTTCGGATAAGCGGTAGAAAATGGATGAGTGAGTGAATGATTCCCTGCACCTTCAGTTAAACCCCAGTCCCAGCTGAAGAACAGCAGTGCAAAGCATGAGGCTGCCACCACCATGCTTCACCGTTAGGATGGTATTCTTTTCTTGTGTTGTTTTTGCACCGAACATACCTTTTATAGAAGTGGCCAAAAAGTTGTACTTGATCTCATCAGGCTAAACACAATTTTACACATGGTTTTGTAAGACTTGATATATGTTTCTGCAAAGTTTAGCCAGGCTTCATCAGAAAAAGCTTGTATCTTGCCACCCTGGCCTGTAGCCCAGACAGATGAAGAATGTGTGCTATAGCTGTCACGTTTAGTGAGCTAGCAGTATGTGCCAGAAAGATCTGCAGCTCTTTAATGTTGCTGTAAGTCTCTTGGCAGCTTTCCGGACCAGTTTTCTCTTTGTCTACTCATCAGTATTGGAGCGATGTCCTGTTCTTGGTAACGTCACCCACAGTGTTCATGACTGTCTTCGCTCTGTTCCAAGGTATATCTAATGCCTTAGGAATTGATTTATTTGTCCTCTTTTGAGCAATACCTTTGAGATCCTCCTGGTTCCATCCAACATTTGAGATCGATGCAACCAAGAAGAAGTCTGCAATCTCCTACAAGAGCAGCTGAAATTTATTTGGAGTTTATCAGTAAATTGAATTGAAGACATTAGTTATGCTGGTAAAATATGCTGTTTTAAAATAATAACTTTTTTCTATTTGTTTTTAAACAAAAACGGGACACAGTAAAGGTATTTGAAGCATGTGATCTGCAGGGGCTGATGGGTAATACCCATGGTATGGGTATTACCCATGCTATGGGTAATACCCATAACCATGACACTGTGTTGGTTAGCAAATGTGCAAGCTGATTAATTTAAACAAACTAGCAAGCTAGCTAAAATGTTAAAAGTGTATCCGTCAGGATCTTGGACAATTCCATGACAGACCACCAGAGGGGGGGCTGGTAGGTGTTTTCTCTCGCCCACCTTTTTATTGTTTCCATCTGGGCTGTGCCACGCCCTTTCCTATCCTGTTTACCTGCCATCTCACCTGTTTCTTGTTTTCTTGATGTTAGGACTTTATATATGCCTGTCTTGTTGTCTTTGTGATTGTGAGCCTTTGTTGTGTTGCTTGAGCCGAAAGGTCGGACGTTGTTATATCCGGGTTTTCATTTCATAGTCATGTTTTGTTTCCATTTTTTTTTTAATCCTAATAAAGGAGTGCATGTACTGAATCCTGCAAGTGGGTCTCATTTGCTACTGTTGGCGAGGCATATAGAGTATAAAGAAGTACATCAAGGTAAGCAAGAAACAGGAGAGATGGCAGAAAACAGGATAGGTCTAAAGGGCGGTCCCTAAGGAACAGTCCAAGATCTTGACACTATCTTTCTACTTAATAGTTTACATTAACTTTAAATATATATTATCGATAGACTTTACGGATTCACCTTGTAGGATGACACCATTGCTGAATAAAAGCTCTATCCTTTATATGCTGATCATAAAGGGGAAGTCGTAGCCTAATGGTTAGAGAGTTTGACTACTAACCCTAAGGTTGTGGGTTCGAGTCTCGGGCCGGGAATACCACGACTGAGATGCCCTTGAACAAGGCACTGAACCCCCCAACTGCTCCCCGGGCGCCGCAGCATAAATGGCTGCCCACTGCTTGCTGTGTGTGTGTGTGCACTTTGGATGGGTTAAATGCAGAAAATGAATTCTGAGTATGGGTCACCGTACTTAGCCGTATGTCACGTCACTTTTAAAAGGTAGTAATTTGTTTGAGCATGCGGACATCTTTCCGGAATTTTCTATCTGCACACAACAACCTTTCTAGTGTCTGGTTATCTTCGTCTGGTTTTATTTGAATAATCGGAGTGGTAATTAATCACGGGGGATTTATTATTTTTTTTTGCATGGTTACCTTGAGGACTGCATATGAATATAAATTTTAGAGTGGGCTTTAAGACATTTCTTATGTCATGACTCCAGATGTTAAGATGCATTCATAAACAGAGACTTCTGTATGAGCTCTGTACATCCTGGCAGCATTTGAGCTCAGAACACAAGCCCCTATTGAGTAGCAATGACGGGCCTTGTATCTAGGACAAAACTTCATTTCACGACAAAGTACAGCTTCCATTTCTGTGTCATAAAAAAGGAGCATGAACATGAACAACACTTCACTGGCTTCACTTATCTCTGCTGATAAGACTAGAGGCTTTGGGTCTGTTCAGGCAGGGCACATCGAATTATTCTCTCTTCTTCTTTTTTTTTTTTGCCCCTGGTGTATTTCTCTCTTTCTACTTGTTTCTGAATGGATTATAAATAAAGGCTACACACAAGTTTAGACCAGAAAATTAAATGCTGATTATAAATTATATAATTTATAATCTGTTAAATATTTTTAAAAAAAATTCAGATGTAGTCTTGATTTACATTTAAGCTTTATGATGCGCTAAGAATGGTTAATTACATCAAGAGAGCATGGTGGTTTTGGAGGGTTTCCTCCTGGTACTCTAGTTTCCTTCACCAGCCTGAAGACAAAACACTGTATGCAGACTGCTACAGTATCTCTTAATAGTCCACTGTGTGCGTGATGGGTTCAGTTCAGCATGGTGTGTGTGTGTGTGTGTGTGTGTGTGTGTGTGTGTGTGTGTGTGTGTGTGTGTTCACTGCTGTGTGTGTGCACTTTGGATGGGTTAAACGCAGAGAACAAATTCTGAGTAGGGGTCACCGTACTTAGCCGTACAGTACGTCACGTCGTCGTCACTTTCACACCCGGTCCAGGGTGTCCCCCTGCCTTGTCCCCCGAGTGTCCTGTGATAGACTCCAGGCTCCCTGTGACACTGTGTAAGATAAATATCTCCAGAAAATGGATGGATGGCAGCATTACAGTATATACAGTGCTTAATTTAGATCAAGCCTCCAGGAAATAGGCTTCCATTAGCTAAAGTCTAAGAAATACTCTATAAATAGTGCTCATTTTAGCTCTAATACCAAAGATAATCTATAAGCAGAGATTGAGATAAAGTTCTAATCACAAAACTTGCTGATGTAATAAATGATATAGAAGTTACCTTAATCATATTGTAATACATGCTTTATAAATGGTTATGTAAGCCGAATCTAATTTATTAGACGACGATAGATAGATAGATAGATAGATAGATAGATAGATAGATAGATAGATAGATAGATAGATAGATAGATAGATAGATAGATAGATAGATAGATGTCTTATTAATTACATTACACAGTTTAATAACATTGTGATAGTGACGTCTTTAAGGATTGAGGGTACAAATGCATTCATCTTGCAGTCAACTGCTGCGTTTGATATAATGCTGAACATGATTCATTAGTTCAGGGTTACGAATTGGGGTCATATGCAGAGCTGTATATAATTCTGCAGCTGAGGCATTATAGAAAGTCCAGACAGCCGTAACACTTTTAAGCAGCGATCGGCGAGGCTGTATGAGTCACAAGACATCGCTCGCAGTTTGGCAGGCAGAGTGAGAAGAAAATTCAATTAAGCTGTGATGTGACCTATTTCCAATGTCTGGCTTTCTCAGGCCAAGAACGTAACGTTTTAATGGCGGTAAACAAATGTTAATAAGGAGAACTCTGGAAGCTATGCAGGCTTTGGTTGTGTGGTTTTATTATCATTATTTTATTTTTTTTGAATGATCAGGCATGCGTAGTTTTGTTTTTCATCTTGTCAGCAACTTTGTTTGGAGACGCTGTTGTGTTATAAATATAGGCTACCTTTCACCCGTTTTGTCCTCGAGACGTCCGCTCTCTTCACACGATTCCTCTTCGGTTCTTTTTCCTATATTGTTATCGCAGCTCATTAGTCTCCTTTCGCGTTGGATCCAACAGTAATGTATAATTAATGTGCAATATCCTTTCCACCATGCTCTCAAACAGACCCTGTGAATTTATAGTAAGAAATCAAAGCTAGCTCGTACGTACACCTGTTACGGCTCATCGCACAACCAAATTATCAGCGCGTGTGATCCACGGCCCGGAATAGTCACGCTTACACGCATCAATACCCCGATAACTATTTAGTTCCTGTAATGAGACAATTTCCCTATATAGCCTAACTCCTTGTAGCTACAGTATGTAAACAATTTACTCAAATTATTCTGATGTAATCTGAAGCACGGCAAACAGAATTGAACTGACACATGACGAGTATTTCTATTATTAAATCTGAGTTTGAGAGAAAAGGCTTTCTCTTGGACACAGAGATATAAAAACAAAACAAAACAAAAAAACAAGGACACAGACCTTGTGAAGCTTAGCTGGAGTTCATGCAGAAGTTTCCAGAATCTGCCTGAGGTTCTTTGTGTAGGTTTTGGAGACAGTGGATAAATGCTAAAAGTTGAGATTTGTCAGATTGGGGTTTCATTATCTGAGCGTACTAGGTCTTACTTATACTCTCAGTGAATTCCTCTCTGGTTCTGGCATTTTAGATTATAACTTTTATGGACCTTTGGATCTGGTCCAATAAACCACTGCATATGGATCCCAAAGCTTCTTCAAGTAGCAACCTTAGGTGAAGTCAGCTAATGTGTTTTAAAACTCACTATACTGTACCACAGTGCTGTCAAATCCTTGTCTCTGATTGGTCAGAAGATGATTTATTATATAAGAACATCAGCTCTGTGGTTCAGTTCATTATAATTTCTGTAGAAAAATGTTAAATTGATATATGTTAAATCGTATGTTTACACGAACAATTTTTGAATGAATTCCGAAAGCATTGCAATTTGATTCGATTTGCATTATTTGTGCACATGTGCACTACATCTATTCTGATATGCTGCATGACTCGATAGCCCTAACCTTGCTTCTCACCACTTCATACCATTGTACATATTTTTTTTTGGTGTATGAGCACCATTGCACTTGATTGAAAAAAAAAAAGTCTAACATATTTTGCCTTAAGGCCTTTATTTTTAAATAAACTAATATGGATGCTGTGAAACTGATGTGTTTTTTAATCTTAGGAAAAGGCAAGCCTTAGCCTTGCTAACTATTTTGTACGTACAGTACAGCCGCTCTCGATCGACTACTTATTTAACCCCTTTTTTTTTACCTGTACACTGCTGTTTGACTTATCAGACTTTTTTTTTTTTCATTCATTTCCTACCGCTTATCCGAACTTCTTGGGTCACAGGGAGCCATCTCAGGCGTCATCGGGCATCAAGGCAGGATACACCCTGGACGGAGTGCCAACCCATCGCAGGGCACACACACACTCTCATTCACTCACACAATCACACACTATGGACAATTTTCCAGAGATGCCAATCAACCTACCATGCATGTCTTTGGACCGGGGGAGGAAACCGGAGTACCTGGAGGAAACCTCCGAGGCACGGGGAGAACATGCAAACTCCACACACACAAGGCGGAGGCGGGAATCGAACCCCCAACCCTGGAGGTGTGAGGCGAACGTGCTAACCACTAAGCCACCATGCCCCCTCAGACATTTTCAACCAGTATAAAAAAGTGAATGATTTTCTGGCTGAGAGTCTGATCTAAAGTGAGGTGGGACTGTTGGCTTTCAGTGAAAGGACATTTCAGTGTGAGGTGTTTTTTTACCCCTATGTTAATAACCTCACACAGTATTTTACAAGCACCTTACAAGCGGCATCACAGACATGACAAAGACATTCGATGCATAATAGACATTCAACAATAATAGTAACTTTTTGAAAACTAAATCACGGTTTATGGATCTTTGGCCGTTTTTGACTAGAGATGTGTTTAGCTCTTTAGTATAGACTGGAAAGAAAAAAAAAACATAATTTCCTGCTATAGTTTATTTAAATGCTCCACAATTTGTTCTGTTTATGAAACTTTTTTTTTTTCCAGAAAATGTATTTGAGCAAGAAAAAAAAAAATCCTGATCCTCTCATTAGATCAGATTCAACATGTATGGAGATCCTAGGACTGTTAGATTTGGTGTGCGCTACGTGAACACGGCTCATTTTTCTCTGCGTATGAATTTGCCCATCCAAATATTACCACTTCATAACGCTAATCTAGAAATTCATTTATGGACACTTTTCCACCAGTGGAGATTTCCTGGAACTGGAGGAGCGATTACAGTGCAAGGGCCATGAATAATTTCCCTGAAATGAGTCGTCTGAAAGAGACGGTTCGGTGGAGGAGCGGTGGAGGGGAGGGGAAGGGAAGGGAGGGGAGGGATGCTTGGCAAAGCGTATCATCCGTTTGGCGGGAGCTGAAGAGCCCTTCTCTTGGCGTGGACTGGTGGACTGAAATGACATCCTCGTGAAAGAGACAGAGAGAGAGATAGAGAGAAACAGTGGTTGGCTCTCCTGCATGGTAATTTGTGTGGAAAAGAGAACAGTGTCTTTAATGCTCGTCAATTTCGCCTAGAAGAAAGAAGATACAGTAGGAGACTAATGAGATCTGAAGCCCATGTTTGGGGACGTTTTGCCTCCAAATGGTGATGAGACTGGCTATGCTAACCGCAATAGGATTAGCAGCTGAGCGCAAAGAAAACACCAATTGAGACCATGAATGAAGAACATGATTTGCATATACAGTCCATACTCGAGGCTATTATGGCAACAACACAACCTAACGATACACCATCGGGGGCGTGGTGGAAAGTGTCAGCGTTATTCATTTGAATGCTCATCAAGGCTGTAATCCACTTTAATTTAGTGTAGAGTGGAGGGAAGGAAGGATGACATTAGCATGCAGCTTCCACATTTAAAATAATGAGCGGGTTAGTCACTCATCCCTGCCTGATCGACACTGACTTTGACGAGCAGAAATTGGTCAGGGGAATAAGGGGATTGCCTCCGAGCGAGGCAGTGAAGTCTTCTCACAAAGGTGCTTCAGCGAAAAGGAATTCAGCAGACATCAGGAGCCAATTACGAGACGAGCTGAGTCGGCCTCCAACACAAAAACACGGCCATCAGCCGGAAAAGACTTAACGATTGTTGGTACTCTCGAGAAGATTGGGTGAAATGAATTTAGGTGAAAGTTCTACACTTTAAAAACCCTGTTTGCAGAAAAAGCTCAGCAACAAAAGAGATATTTCGGTTATTTTAGTCTCCAGTGATCGATCCAAATTTTTGTTTTATTTGATTTGTTTTTCTAAAATACAATCTAACAAATACCAACCGGAGCAGTTTTATTTTCGTTTACGTTCAAAGCAAAAATAAACTCTGTAGATAAGTCACGAATAAAATTAAAGCCGAACATCAGATTCCTTATTTAAAGTGGAACCGAACTGAATTAAATTCCATTTCATTTCGATTAAAATTTTATGTCTCACATAAATATTATATATAAAATATCTTATTCTGATTTTTTTTATATTTCTGCAAACCTGCTTTGAGACTATGGAATGATTAAGTGCTATACAGAGAATTGCATCGATTTAAAAGATATAATCAATCAGAATTAAGAGTATAAAATTATTAAGAATAAAAGAAAAATACCTAAAAACATAAAAATATTTGGGTAATTTGGACAATTAAAATAGAATTTTTTTACACAAGTGTGAAAGTATATATATATATATATGTAAATATGAATGGAGATGAAGTTGGTAGTAAAAGTGTATGACACTTACAATTAGTGCACGAATTGCACTTTTTTAAAATTTTTGTCCAAAATGCATAGAAAAGTCCAAAACTGTGCTTAGTGATATAAGAACATAAATCTTATGGAGGATGATGTTAAAATGATTACTCATTACTATGGGTGTTACTGTAGTACCTACTGGACACGCATGGGCACTGACACGTTGATGCCTACTGGCTGATGTGGTCACTGATTGATTGTGTATTTGAGCATGGCAGGTAAACATCTTCCGACGTACGTCTAATGCTATATCGACTATATAGATAACGTGCCGTGGAAATAAGACGTGGACATGTGTCAGCGGTTTGTATAAAGCTCGGGCAATTCAATAAAGCCGAGCAGTAATGGGTAATGTTGCATAAAATCATGTCCATAATCTTAAGATCTTAATGCAAACACACACACACACACACACACACACACACACACACACACACACACACACACACACACACACACACACTGAACACACACACAGGCTCACAGATGCAGAACACAAGAACATAACTGGCTTAATGCTTGGCTGATTAGGTGGATCTGCATTTGCTTCATGATGCCAGGATGACACATCGATGCCCCTGCATCCTGTTAGCAAGAACCTCCAAATAACAAGATAATGTCAAATCTAAATTTATGCTTCAGAGCATCAGGGCCCCAATACTCATCACCCGTTGTCACGGCAACATGGATTTTATTCTTTTTCAGTTATTTATTTATTTATTTATTTATTTATTTATTTATGGCTACGTCAGTAGACCGAACAGAAAGCCCGTAGCAGAAAGATCCAGCTGATGCTGTCGGATCCTGTCACCACAGCACCATTAAGACAAACGCATAATTAGACAAGATAAACCCCAATGCCAATACTCCCATCATCCCCCGTACCACCACCCCAAGCCCCCAACCCCACGATATATCATTGTTTATTTGGGCTGCTGGCCATTACACTTTCGATTCACTTTTTAGCTCAGAGCTCTAGTTTGCAAGGTCGTTTCCTTTGAGACCACACTTGTAATTCTGTATTCAGTTAAAAAGCGTCCTTGCATTAAACAACTTGCTCGACTCGTTCGCATTTATTAGTTCACGTCCGTGCAAACCAAAGAAGAAGAAACATAAATAAATAAATAAAAACAAAGCCAGGTGGCTTAGACTTATGCCCTTCACTTTTAATAAACTTTTCGATATTAGATTTTTATAGAACTTTAGACTGAATTTATTTGGAATGGCATGAAGCTACAATAAACAAACAAACAAACAAACAAACAAACAAACAAATAAATAAATAAAATGGTGGCAGCATCATGCTGAGAATTCCTCTCATACATTTGGTTTCCTCCATTACTAATCCTTTCTCTACCTGGTCACTGGCTTTCAGCGGAAGGATGCGCCAACATATGATTAAAATTTAGGATTTTTTTTTCCTGATTCTGATACTTTTCCAGAACTTTCTCTTGGACTTGTGTGGATTTCCATGGTCTTCATGATTGACCTGTTTGTTCCTCAGGAGCTTTTGGGTGCTTACTGTAATTCTACTCAGTCCAGTCCACAAATTGCTCTCTAAAGTTCACTTTCCAAGTGTCCTGTTTGTGTCGTTCACATAACAACCACACCTTCAAAAACCCACACCAGCAACCCACACCCACCTACAGCCCAAAACACAGTCACAAACTACCTCATGTTCACCTTCATTTCTAGGATATTTACTTTCGGTTCTTCCTTCTTGGTTCTTTACAGTACCTTCAGCTTCGTTTCAGATTCCCCCTTAAAACAACTAAAGTCTCAGACGTGCTTGTTTTTTTAGTGTGGACCACCCTGGCAAATGTCTCCCAATCCAAATGAAGCTGATTATTAATGAACCACCTGCTGGGTTTTGGCATTTTGACAAAAGTCTGACAGTGAAATTGCTTCTTCTCATAAATAAATAAATAAATAAATAAATAAATAAATAAATAAACCAATCCCTGGTCAGACACATGGCAGTCTGGCTGGTGCTGAAAAATGTGAAAATTGAAGATTATTTTGAGAGATTAAACAGAGCCACGGCTTTTGCTGCGAACCTTTTTAATGTTAGGGTGATTTATGAAGCCCGAACACGTCAATGCCGAGGTGACGACACGCCGTAATTACAGCAACAGTGCAGCACCAGACTCAGTCCACCAACTCACATGTTGTGTGTAAACAAACTTTCTGCATGTTCTCTGTGTAACTACAAGGGATTGCTTTAATGTCAATGGTTTTTCTCCTGTTAACTTCAAGATAGACAAAAACAGAGATCTCAGGGGACTCAGGGGCCCAGGGTGGAAATACAGACTATATGTAGCCTATAATGCCTATCACACACACACACACACACACACACACCACCCCAAAACACACACCATAATACACACACAATACACACACACACACACAAACATATTCTTCGCCCCAACACACACACAATACACACCATAATACACACACACACACACACACACACACACACACACACACACACACACACACACACACACACACACACACACATATCCTTCACCCCAACACACACACAATACACACCATAATACACACACACACACACACACACACACACACACACACACACACACACACACACACACACACACACACACCACCCCAAAACACAAACCATAATACACACAAACACATTCTTCACCTCCAACACACACACAATACACACCATAATACACACTCACCACCCCAAAACACAGACACACAAACAGACGTTAAATACATACATTAATTACTCACACCCACACACGCACATAGAAAGCACACACATACACACACTCATATACACACAAACACACAAGCGTTAAATACATACATTAATTAAACACTCATACAAACACACACACACACACACACACACACACACACACACACACACACACACACACACACACACACTAAATACATACATTAATGACACATTTACCCACACACATGCACATATACACTCTTTCACACTCGCACACACACACACACACACACACATACATATACACACACACACAGATACACTCACTGAACCCCAACCCAAGAGTTTTCAGGCAGACCTCTCTAACCTGTAATCCCCCGTAGCCCTTCCCCATGATGATGAATATAAATATATCTATAACTCAATCTAAAATGCTCCAAATGTCCCTGATCTCATCTAATAATAATCTATAAAAATGGACAGTTTTAAACATTTTTTCCCACTGACAGTTTTAAACATTTTCAGAAAGATTATTACAGTCTCCCTAAAGAGTGCGCAGACATTCAGTCTGAGCTCATTAGTCCCAAATTGTGACTGACACATGATCTCAATCCTCTCACCACTTCAATTAGCACATCTGCACCGAACGCAAGGTCACGAGCCACACGAGGTGGTTGTGCCCAGGAGTGGCGTCATATGACGTGGTTTGGACACGATATAAACCAAACACTGATGTGATTAAACACTTCAGATTTTAGTTTCTCTCTTTATTTTCTTCAGCCACAAATCCACGATCATGTTCATGATTCCAGGTGAGTTATTAAGTGTCGACTCATGCTGGACTTTCAGGATGTGTTTTATTAAGACGTGTTAGAATTATTATTATTATTATTATTATTATTATTATTATTATTATTATTATTATTATTATTATTATTACTCACCAGCCACAAACTCTTCTCTATTTTCTCTCCAAACCGCAGCTCAACCTGCTGCTTTTTTAATACCTGCTGGGTATAAACGTGTCTCCTGATGGCTTCCTATAGGGACTAATTTAACGCTGCAGCATTTACAGACAGTACAACCTCCCACACACACACACACACACACACACACACACACACACACACACACACACACACACACACACACACACACACACAGCCTGAAACACATTACACGCCACTCTGCACCAGCATCTGTACTCCTCGGAGTGGAGAGAAGTATATGGTCGCTCCTGATTGATTGACAGATTGATTGATTATGATTTATTTATCCGTGTTTATGCACAACACTCTCCTGGATCTCTGGCAGCTCATTTGTTTATATCATGCAGGGAAAAGGCTAGAAAAAGGAAAAGCTGAGTAACTCTTAGAGCCATTAGTATTCCAGCAGTAAGGTTCATTCAAAAGCGATATCCTTTATTAATTAACACGTGGTCCGGAGATTAATACGTCGTCACGTCCGAAACGTTTGAGCAACGCTTGGCTACAAAATAAGATCCAGCACTGGATTGAGAAGGCATTTTTTTTCGGTCTGCTTGTTTGTTGTTTATTTTTAAAATCCTGCCAAATCTCTGACTAGATCTCGATAATTGCTTTCTGGAGTTTAGAGCTGAAATGATGCCATAGTTTAGTTTGACATCTCTTGTTTTGTTTTTTTTCTGTATACGATTACACACTTTTATTTGGATTCTTCACTAACATAATAACCATTGAATTGGTTGCTGAAATCTGATTGGTCAGAATCTATTTGTTAACTAGAACATCAGCTGGAGCACTGATGGGGCATTATTGGAATTTTATTGGAATTTTAAAAGCAGTATAGTAAAATAAAATTAGAAATAACCATTAAATGTAAAAATGAAAACAAATTTAAAATAAAATGCTAAATACCTTTACACATATTGTCTCTATCTCAATACAAAACATATAACAAAATATTTGTAATAATTACATTTAACTACATCACAAATAACAACACATTTATCATTCGTTCGTGATGAAGTTATCATTTGTCTCAAAATAAACTATAACAAAAAACTTGACCTTAATCTAGAAAACAATATTAATAAACATAATGTTTCATTGAATGTTTATTATTTTGAACTGATTTATCAAATCCAGGTGATGAACAACAAAAGAAACACGAAATATATATATATATAGCTCTCAAAAATCGAGCATGATTTTCAACACATTTTGTAAAAATGTATTACATTTTTTTTTAGAAAATTTGCCAAATTTTGGGTTGAAAAAACTCACACACAAGCGTTAATGAAGTTCAACGTACCCAGAGATATCCAAAACATCTAGACCACCTGCTAAAAGCATGGACTGGGTGGAAAAACGAGATGGTAAAACCACGAGAAAAAAAGAAAATCAACAAATAAATAAACAGCGACTTTTACAGGCGAAACTTGGTAAAACCAGGTCCAGAACATGAGCTGGGCTTTTACATATTAATAACTTGGTTTGTATCAAACCACCTCCTTATTAAATCTTTTTTCTATAACAACTCACATCATCAGGGTTTTTCATCTTTATATATATATATATATATATATATATATATATATATATATATATATATATATATATATATATATATATATATAAAACTGTGTGTACTTGGTGTCGGAGAAGTCTTTAGACATCTTTATTACACCTGTGTACAGTACACCCCACCATATAAACATCGAGTACATGAGTATTTCTCTTTAACAGCACACCTGAGGAATATTTAAGGCATATTTCATTCTTTTCACTTAAACATTTAAGCATTCCTTAAAACGTAACCTGTTCAACACCAGGGGTATTTTTCAGTCTCTTGCTAGAAGAGCAAATCTCAAGAACTACAAGAAGAATTCTGGTATTTAGAATGTCAGAAGGTCAGAGTAAGAAAAGATGGAGCGCAGGAAACAAAATAAAATATTTTTTGCTTCAGGTTCTGTGAGTTTTGGTCTCATCGTTATACCGTTGGGATATGCAGAATCTGCTTGTGTGTGTGAGATGTGTAATGGCTGACCGCTTGTGTCAGTTTTTTTTTTTTTGCATGCTCAATGTTTACGCATTTTTTCTGTCTGTCGGTTTAGCCGCTTGTTGTTGGAATCGTGTTTTGTTTGGGTTAAAACGGTCTTTGTTGTCTTATAGCTAGGCTTATTCCCGTACATTCAGACTTCGTATGCTTAAGACAGGATTTATTATTTTTGTCCTGGCTCAAAAGGTTAAAACACAAATTTAAGCATTTAGACTTTTTCATTTTTTCCCTATTTTAAAAATCGCAGTATAAATAAGAACATAACACAACACAAGGTTATTTTAACATCTAAGCATTTTAACTACCTGTTTTTCTTGGTTTAATTCAATTCAATTTATTTGTATAGCGCTGTTAACATTTCATGTCGTCTCAAAGCAGCTTTACAGCAGGATAGAAACAGAAAAAAATGTGAACGTTTAAAATTAAAGTTGCTATTTATCTCTAACATTTATCCCAAATGAGCAAGTCTGAGGTGATGGTGGTGAGGAAATTCTCCCTGAGATGAGGTGAGAAAGAAACCTTGAGAGGAACCAGACTCAGAAGGGAACCTCATCCTCATTTGGGTGACACTGGACAGGAAATAATTTAATTTCCTGTTACAAAACTCAAGATAGGAAGAAAACACTAACCTAATCAGAGCTTTTTTTTTTAAGTTTAGGTTTTAATTTTGCAGTTTTTTTTAATTCATGCTTTGAAGAGTGAATACAAACCGCAATAATAAAACACACAAACTACGAACAAAATTACAGAATCAACAAACAAGACACAACATGAACAAAAGCATGCCAGTGAGGTTCACACCAAGCAAGACTTACAGTAAGTAAGATACAGTAAGATTGCTGATTAGAGGAAACACAGAAAAGACATGAGGTGTGTGTCACTAATGAGTCATGTGACATGCATGGGCTGATGGGCAATGTAGTCCAGAGCCAGAGTATCCCATAAACAAATTAATCTACAAACAATTATATTAAAAATATATATTTTTTAGAATTACTTTGTCAAAATTTAAGACCGGGGGGTACGGTGGCTTATTGGTTAGCACGTTTGCCTCACACCTCCAGGGTTGGGGGTTCGATTTCCACCTCCGCCTTGTGTGTGTGGAGTTTGCATGTTCTCCCCGTGCCTCGGGGGTTTCCTCCGGGTACTCCGGTTTCCTCCCCCGGTCCAAAGACATGCATGGTAGGTTGATTGGCATCTCTGGAAAATTGTCCGTAGTGTGAGTGTGTGAGTGAATGAGAGTGTGTGTGTGCCCTGTGATGGGTTGGCACTCCATCCAGGGTGTATCCTGCCTTCATGCCCGATGATGCCTGAGATAGGCACAGGATCCCCGTGACTCGAGAAGTTCGGATAAAAGCGGTAGAAAATGAATGAATGAATGAATGAATGAATGAATGAATGAATGAATGAATGAACGAATGAATTAAATTTAAGACCAAAATAACGCAGAAATCGAACGTGTTTTTCTGTATCGTTTCCTGTGAAAATGAGGTTTCCAGCCAGACCGAGTGCATGACTTTGGTAATGAACGTGGTGTTAATAATGTCACAGGTTGGGGAGCGTATGCGCTCTGGTTATGTTAATTTGAAGTGCTCTCACTGACAGCTGTAAAGTCCTGATAGATGACCTTTTTCTGTAATCTGCATCACTTTGCCGTTAATTGCCAGCGTGAACTTTATCTGTTGTAGATTCATTATTCTGCCCTTTAGGTAGATTTTGCCTTTCCTCTTTATTTATTTATTTTATCAGGCTGATTTACAGTCACCTTGTTTAATACTAGATGTCCAGGAGTGTGTCTGTAATATGTTTTTTTTCCTTCTGTCCTTTCATTGTGATCGATGATCGTAATAAGGTTTGTGGACATGTGACATTCTCGATTCTGATTGGTGGATAAATTTCCCATCGACGCAGTACTGACGAGGTAAATCACAGGTTTAAAACGTTTTCTTCCGTAAGACTTTGGAAAACGTTCAACATCAACGGAAAAGTAACTGTTCATATAGTAGCTTATATGTACAATTAACTCATGTAAATTCAATTAAAAATAATTCATATAGTTTATATACATTTTTTTTCTATTGTTAACTTCAAGACAGAGAAGAGAACAGAAAACGATGAAGGGTTCAAACTTATTTACACGACTTTAAAACTGACCAGAATCCAATAACGGATAAGAAGATTACAATATCGTAAACCGTACATTACATAAAAGAGAAAAAAATATATAGAATTTTTAGATATTATATATTAAAAATAGTATATATTTTTTTTTCATTTAAGATATTTTGAAAAAAAAATATTAGAAAATGATTTATTATTGGAAAACTCTTACCTTATGATTGATATTTTTGACCCTGTTTGTATCAGGAATTGTTTCTCTGCACATATTTCTATACATAATGTCCTAAATGTCTATAGGGTTTGATCCCAGTACACTCCAGTCCACGACCCGCTGCGTGTTTGTACGACTCATGAGATCCTGATTGGTGCTGGAGTGAGTTTCAGACCAACCACATGTGGCTGTTTGCTTTGCTCTATTGACTTGGTAGCATTTTTTTTTCTCAAATATTCGCAAGACTTGCTGTAGGTTGCAACGAAAGCAAATTTTAGTCTATAAAGCCTAATGATTCT
The DNA here is from genome assembly GCF_022655615.1 of Tachysurus fulvidraco. Taxonomy (NCBI): domain Eukaryota; kingdom Metazoa; phylum Chordata; class Actinopteri; order Siluriformes; family Bagridae; genus Tachysurus; species Tachysurus fulvidraco. The sequence goes on along the minus strand of NC_062535.1, from coordinate 13,994,281 downwards.
TCCATTTCGCAGATCTGTGGATGTATGTGAGGCCTGATCTTAGTCGAAAATCAATTTGTTTGGCTTCTGTGACTCTGAAGGGTGTCTAAGATCCACAATCCATGCACTATATTGCAGAGCAAGCCATGAGCAAATAGAGTGGTTCTGCCAAAATAGACAGAAAAAGAAAGAGAGAGAGAGTGAGAGAGAGAGAGAGACAAACAGGAAGGATTGTTTCTGCAGCAGTTCAATTTCAACATGTAATTGGCAATACAGGCGAGAAGCGATTGTGGATTGAACAGAGGCACATGCACAGAGCAGATGTGAACGAATACAAATACATTATTCTGAATGAACAGATATTTTGTTCTAAACAGATACAAATCCGGTTGAATAGGAAGCGCTCCGGCTGCAGACGGACGGAGCGGCGTGTTTGTCGCTTTTGTTGTCGCTTTCCGCTGCTGTAACGTCATCTTCCCGAACCGTTGCTTGATCCTACTGCCATGTAAATTCTAGCTTTTGAGATTAAAATTGTGATCCATTGCATTTGGTAGACACCTTTATTCAGAGCTTTACCTTATTCACCTTTATTCACTTACACTTATCTCATTTATACAGGGAAGTAATTGAGGGTTAAGGGCCTTGCTCAGGGGCCCAGCAACTGCTCTTTGTGTGGCAAACCATTGTTTTTTTTTTGTCTATTTTTTTAAGGAAGCTTGTTTCCACCTCATTTAAAGAAAATTAACATCATGTTTGCTTAATATCGCTAGAACAGACACGTAAAATGAAATTATTTACGTTAATATTTAAAGCTGTTTTGTTTTTTCATTCAATATAACTCATTCACCAAAAGTTCATGTTTTGTCATCCGATGTACAGTAGGAAGTCCGGGCCGGCTGTCATGAGCTCCAAATTCATTTCGTTTTCCAGCGCAGATGCACCACGCATTTGTTTTCTTAACACCAAGTGACTGTGTAATTTTGATCGATTCTCTCACGTCTTGTCTGGGGAGGCCGTACTGTCATGTGCACGGAGCATGTCATGCGCCGAGTGGAGCATCAAGGTCAACATCGGGGCTACAGTGGGAAAAACATTCACACACTCTAACCAAGCATGCAGTCTCAAGTGGAACAGCACCAACTGTTTGTGCAGAGTGAAATCTCTCTCTCTCTCTCTCTCTCTCTCTCTCTCTCTCTCTCTCTCTTTCTTTCTGCTTCATATCGCACTATTACTCACTTAGGATCACGATACAGTTTAATTGTGGTGTAGTCTACAAGAAATAACAATATATTTCTCCTGGATTTATATAGTAACTTTATAGCTGTCTTTACATAAAAGACGCTGTTAGAGAACCGGGTACGTGTTTGAATATGAAAGAGAACAGATTGTTGTCTTCTGGTTCTTACAGGCTAATGGAGAATAAAATTTGTCAAAAGGTTTGTTTACTTGAATTATACTTGAAATCTTTTTAACAACATGGTTATTTATACATTTCTAAGTAAAGCATTTGCTACTTTTAATTTTTTTTTTCATTTTAAAAAATGTTATTAAATCTAATTCAATCGTGTGTTTGTTTACTACTTTTTCCCCCTTTAGACTTTATTGTATAAAAGCAAGCGGCCTGGTTTAAAGCAGTTAACACTAGTTTCTCAATTACTCTTAAACTTAAAACGAATAGGTTAAAAATTGAGCTTGACACATTAAAAAAAACAAAACAAAAAATAAAAAGTAAAGTTACAGCTTTCCCTGACATTGCTGATAGTGGAGACTCCATTTTCAACAATATCAACATTACAAACTTTTTTTTTTGTTCTATTGAAACAATACCTTGTTAGAACGCGAGAAACAGAATCAATACCTTCTGACCAATCAGATTTGAGAATTCAACAGCGCTTGTGGTAGAATTAATAAATCTAGTCACTTTGAAATCTATAGTTGGAAATGTATAGTTATTATGTCCATTACCTGCGTCTTTTTATTTTCCCAGAGACCAAAATGTTTGATTTGCTCCTGTTTTGTTGTGTTCATATTCAACATTGAATGTCTTTGTCATGTCTGACATCACAGTGGTAATTAATATGAAGCTCACGAGAAAGTAGACACTCGGGGCTTTAAAAATGTATAGTTTTCTGAATGTATTTATATTTTGACTTATGAGCAATATATTCATAGAAAAGTTCCAATAAACAAAAACTACCTATCAAACCCAAAATGCCCCAAAATGCTTGTTTATAATCAGCTAAAATTTAAAGGTGTTTATCTTCAACCACTAGAATTTAGTGTAAGATTATCAACAGAAGGCCCTGTCTTATTTTATGTCATACTTGTGTCCTTGTTTACAATGACTATAAATGTATATTCCCATAAGTCCATTTTCCATTGGTAAAAAGGGTTAAGATGTTGGCCAGCTTAAAAAAAAATCAATTTAATCATTGCACAGTTATAACATGGTTCAATGGACACTGAAGAACATGAGCATAAAGCAATTATATCTCCATTGGAAACACTTCAGCCTTAACGCATTGATATCAGCTGCTTTACAACTTACTTAGATAGGAGCTGTCGATATTGAATTTCATAGTATACATACAGTACTGCCAATTTCTATACAGTCGTATGCTAGGTATAATCTCATGAGAGCATGTGATAATGAACGTTGTTGTACATTCCGCTATATTTAGGGGTTTATAGAAAGTGTCATTTCAGAGATCCTGTACATATTTTCATATACAATTATAATTTCAAGTCTGTCAAGTCACGATCGTTCCCTGATACCAATTCTTTATGTATATTTCCCTGCAGAATACCTCCTCACCTCGTAGTCATTATTTTCCACAGTATCTTCCTTGCCAAGGCAAGGAGAGTATTTTTTTTTTCTTTTTCAGTACTGAAATGTTACATGGTACAAACAATGTGAAACCCATATGAAATTTTAAGCTGTGGTCACGACACATTTCAAGAACTCTCTATCTCCGGCTGAAGGATATTGAAAAGATGGAGAGGATCCATGACAACTGGTCATGATAATAAAAACTTTGCTATTCAACTATGCTAACTTTGCTAAAATTGGCATTACTGTGATTATGGTTGAGTTTTGAGTATAAAATGATCTATTGTTAGAAAGTTAAATAAAACAACTTAAAAGCCTAAAACGTATGTAAAGAAGTCTTCTGTGTCTGATCCTAAAGCCTGCATTGTTAGTCTGTAATGGTGATACAGTAGTTATGACTTTCTGTTATTTAGTCATATTATCAGTGCTGGTTACACCATGTAAAAGAGAGGAGGTTGACTTGACTCACCAACAGTGTGCAGTCTGACTGAGGATGGTGTAAATCGCTAAGTGGCTATTGAGAAAACAGTCATTGTTTGTTGGATTCATTGGGGATTAGTGATTGAGCAAACAAGTATTGTTTTCCCAATAACCCCTTACCGATTAACACCATCCTCAGTGCTCAATCATCCCTGATTTTCCCATTGAGCACTTACGAATTAACACGATTTCCAATGTCCAATCACCAATCCCCACTGAAACCCAACAAACAATCACTGTTTTCTCATTAACCACTTACTCATCACCACTGATCCCAATGCTCAATCACTGATTCCCACTAAACCCAACGAACAATCATGGTCTTCCTATTGACTACTTGCTGACCAAAAACATCCCCAGTGACCAATCACTGATCACCACTCTTCCTAGTGGCCACACCTTTATTCCCAGTGGTCAATCGATGACAATAACTGCTCCCAATTACCTATCATTGATCACCACTGTTCTCAACAACCAGTCATCGTTGTTCCCAGTAACTAATCACTATCCCCCATTGTTCCTACAATCACTGATCAGCATTCCAAAAGACTAATCATCTATTGACGTATTCCATGCATAACCAATTCTTTTAGTTGGCTATCATTATTTTCTGTCTATTCCCAACTAGCACTGCCTTTTTTGCCTCCATACTTGATACAAACAATACAATTTTGCATTTTATTAAATTATAAATAAATGGCTTATCTCTATTTAGTGAATACATACAATAGTTTGTTTGTGATGTCCTGACCAAAGACTTCCTTCTATTGCTATTCTGATAGAATTAAAAAAATCCTAGAAAATGTCACTTCTTTATGAAACACATTTGCGAATGATGATAATAATGTAAAAAATATGCAAATCGTTTGTCAATCAAAAAAAGCTCACTCGCTTTTATGAATTTCACTGTGCAACAATGTATATGTGACAAATATAACCTTCTACTCTATTCTATTTTATTCAACTCTAATAATAAAATATATTTAAATAAATAAAAATCACTTACAGATTGCCTTGTGTCTTTGATTCCTGGGCAGCCTGCTCAAGACTAGCAGCCAGCACTGCAAGCCTGGTTTAATGATAAGAAACAATAAAAGAAATAAATAAAAAAATAATAAATAAATAAATAAATAAATAAATAAATAAATAAATAAATAAATAAATAAAAGGATTCCAAGAGAAAGTAGAGAAAAGAAGAAGATGAATTGAAACGGGTCTCATTAACATTCAGAAAAGGCCTCAAGGGGCTGACCTTCTGTCTCTTCTCCCACCGCTAGCATGTTGCACACATAGAGAGGAGATCGCCTCCGTTTCCTTACTCACATTACACAAACAGCATTACGACAGCAATCTGATTCATTTAGTTACTGACTGCACTTCATTGTAAATCTACCATCGTAGGTCTTGTCTTATGAGACAATCCGTAATATTTGTGTGAAAAATTCCGGTGTTTACTTCTTCGAAAAAGAATATAAATACAAGCTGCCAGCTTATTAAGCTCGCGTACCTAGTACCTAATAAACTGGAACAATTAGTGCATCTCAATTACAAAAATATTGGTGGCTCCCTTGATAAATAGAAATGCATACCCTCATTAGCCAAGTGGATTTTTAGCACGTCAGAGCCCTATGTTAGCTGTCACACCTGCTCATTTCTCAAGATTTAATTATTGGTCTGCTCTATCATGAGTGTAAACACTGTTCTGCAGTCATGAATTAAAGATAAACACATCATGATTCAATTTATTCGTTTTCAGCTGTGAGCTTTTTTATTAATTACTTAGGTTTAAAGAAATCGTAGTAGTCTAAGCCCCAGGAAGTCTACTCGAATCCGTAAACAGTGTCTTTATTTTTTCTTTATTAAATCGTACGAGCTCCACGTTTGCAGCTCCAGTTCTCAGCGGCATGATAGATATTCTTGTCTGTTAACTTTTTATATAAATATTAAAGAAGTACTAATTTTATTTAAGTGTTGTAATGAGGTAGTAATTAAAAATAATGGATGAAAATGTTACGCCTGACCTGACAACATTCGTCTCCAAGAGTCTGTAAGAGCTAAGTAGAAGCATGAGGTATAAGCCGTCGTATTTAGAAGCTTTACTTTTTCTTTAAAAAGGTTGCAAAATAATCTATCATTAGAACTTAAAAACGAAAAGCTGATGTTATGATATTTTTTTTCAGAGTATAATGCATTGCATCAACACTGAATCGCTTAAACCCCAATAAACATGGCTGTGAGAGGTTGATGAAAACCTCGTCTAAATTTGAAAGCGATTTTCCTGCACAGCTCATTCAGCTTCATTTACGCTCCCAAAGGTTACCATAAAGCTGTTACTGAAAAATCTCCGTCTAACTGCTGTTAGTTTCGGCAAACCTTTTTCTCGATGATAAAAAAAAGAGACGTTAAAATGTGGAGTTCCTACACAATATGTGTAAAAGTCATTTGAGTTGTAATGAAATGAAAGAATCTGTCAGAAAACAAAGTGAAAACAAATGAGCAGAGAAATCTACCTGGAGTTCTTCAGCAGTATTCATGGAACTATGTAAGTGTGTGTGTGTGTGTGTGTGTGTGTGTGTGTGTGTGTGTGTGTGTGTGTGTGTGTGTGTGTGTGTGTGTGTGTGTGTGTGAGAGATTGTGTGGGTGTTGCAGTAAATGATACAGTGCGGATAAGTAGTCTCTCACTGTGGCAATTAACACTTAAGGAGATGCGATAATTAGTGCATTTGAACAACCTTCTTTCCACTTCTCCTTTCTTTTTTCTCTTTTTTCATCCTTCGTGGTGAGTTATGGCTCTACAGGGACAACGCTGACCACTTGGCCTCCTGACTAAGCCCTCGCTGTCCAGCCCAGTGCAGGCAATTAACACAAGACGACCCATATATCTCTGTCTTGCCCAACAACGGAAGCTTAATCATGTTATCTAAATAAACAGCCTTACTTCTTTTGCCTTTGAGCTTTGTTTCGGATTTAAAACTTTAAAGCTTACGTACACAGAATAGCACGGTGTGCAGGATATACGTAGGCCATGACATTTTCAGACCCGCAAACTTTTACGCATTTGGAGTACAAACTTTATTTTTAATATCAAATTACATAGCGTTCAATTGTCATTCAAAATACAAACGATCTTTCTCCTCCCCAAAGAACAACATCAGATGAGCAAATTAATATAAGAAGCTGGAATGATTGACAGCCGTGCAAGTGTTTTCAATTCTCAGATTTGAACTAACCTTCACTTCACCGTCGTCACGATTCTTTCGCCTCGCTCTCTGTCGTAATAGATGATGAATGTTTTGAGTTAATTCATGTAAAATAACATTGATCGGTGTATGTTCAACTTAAATAGCTAAAAACAGACAGGTTTATATATAGTTCACATTAATAAGCAATTTTACTGTAAACTTGTTAATATTTAATATATACTATTTAAAAAATATATTCTGTCTACATTGATGCTTTGTGTTCTACATTAGAAAGAATTAATATTAAGAATTAATGTATAAAAAAAATATCAAATAATGAGTGACTACTACTATTACTACTACCACTACTCCACTACTAATACTAATACTACTATCACTACTACTGATACTACTACTACTACTGCCTTTATTACTACCACTACTGATATTGCTACTACCACCACTACCAGAACAACAACTACTACTACTACTACTACTAAGACCACTACCACTACTACTACTACCACCACTACCATCACCACTAATACTACTACTACCAATTCTACCACTACTATTACCACTACCACTACTATTACTACCACCACCACCACTGCTACTACTATTACTACCGATACTACCACTACTACTGCCACTACTATTTACTACCACCACTACTACTACCACTACTTCTATTACTACTAATACCACTACCACCACCACCATTACTATTACTACTACTACTACTACCAATTCTACCACTCTATTATCACTACCACTACTTTACTACCACCACCATTACTAATACTACCACCCCTACTAATACTACTACTATTACCGATACTATCACTACTACTACTGCCACTACTATTTACTACCACCACCTCTACTGTTACTACTAATACTACCACCACTACCACTACTATTACCACTATCACTACTATTACTACCACCACTACTACTACTGCCACTATTATTTACTACCACCACCACTACTAATACTACCACCACTACCACAACTTATACAACTACTGCTACTACCACTACTATTACCACTATCAATACTATTACTACTACTACTTCCAATACTATTTACTACCACTATTATTACTACCACTACTACTACTACCAATACTATTTACTACCACTACTATTACTACCGAAACTACTACTACTACCACTACTACTAGTAGTACTTCTAGTAGTGGCTCAATCATAAGTCACTGGGATGTTGATTAGAAGGTGGGGTTTTCAAGCCCCAGCACTGCCAATCTGCCACTATTGGGTCCCTGAGTAAGGCCCTTAACCCTATCTATTTCAGGGCTGCTGCATCATGACTGACCCTCATGACCTCTTATCCTGGGTTATGTGAAGGGAGGAATTTCACTGTGCTGTATTTTATATTTCTACTGACTCCCATTTAAAAAAATCCATGCTAATTTTCTAAAAAGATATTGAACATAGTGAGACAACAATTACAAAAAATGTAGGGCATTTTGTTCAGTTATATTTCCCATGTGTTCAAGGTTGGACTGCGTTCTGCAATCAGTTCTCTGAATTGAATCAGACTCGTCTCAACCTTAGTGGCATTTGTGCTTGCGCGTGTTTCAGACTTGCGTATTGATCTTGCTATACATGGTCTTGGTCTTGACTTTTTCCACAGGTAATTCCTTTTAGAAATCAGGAGTATAGTTGGTGCAAATTATAAATGAGCCCAATTAAATGAACTAAAGGCTTGGCCACAAACTGCAAGCAATGATTTTTAGACTTGGTATCATTTTTATATATTTATAATTTGGCCTCATCTCATTTAAGCCTCGATCCTGGCTCTAGGATTTCACATTACAGCCTAAGGGTTTCTTGGTCTATTCTTGAATAATAATCCTTAGCTTTGAAATAAAAGCAGTTCTTGTCATTGGACTATTATTCAAAAATCCATTCAAAAGGATGTTCATCTATAATCAGCTTCTCTTAACACATCGAACAATTTATTATACGATGAAAGGCAAAAAAAAAAGGCAAAAAAAAAAAGATCTCATCAGTAATCCCATGCCCAGAGAAAGCAAATATATCAAGCAGGGTATAGCTACTGTTCCTGAGAACGAAGCTTCGTGATAAATGGATAGCCTCTTAATGAGCTAGCGGTCAACCTTATCTGTTATCTGTTTGTCTGCGTGTAGGATTTCATTAACTCAACATTTATGCACGTTACAAAATAAAGGCTTCCCTTCGAAAACCTTGCATGATCGAGGTCTGTAATTTGCTCTGATCTGAAGTGTTTATTGTCATATGCACAGACAGAAAGCATGTTTCCCTGCACAATGAAATTCTTACTTTGCTGTCTACACTAAATGTCATACAGTAAAGTAAAAAATAAAAAATAAATAAATAACATAGAATAAAAAAAAAATAAGAGGAAAAAAAAACAAACCAAAAAAAACTGGTGTGATGGAGCAGCTGTTTTCCTGAGGTGTAGGAGAAAAGATCAGGACATTGACATTCACACACACACACACACACACACACACACACACACACACACACACACACACACACACACACACACACACACACACACACACACACACACACACACACACACACACACTCACACACACACACACAGACACACAGACACACACACACACACAGACACACAGACACACACACACACACACAATCAGGAACTAGTTATATGTTGTTAAAGCAAAAAATCTATGATTTTAGATTCTGATAATTGTTTGTTGTTGTATTTCAGTAATTTGATGATTATATTATTTCTTTATTTGAAACATTGACGCTTACCTTCAAAGGCAAAAACAGACCAATACCCATTTACGATGCTCCTGCTCCATGCTTTAGCATCATCAGTTCCACATCTCTCAGGGTATGAGGAAGGCGTAGATCAAGACTCTTCTATGTTCTGCCTCCAACATTATTAGATGGTGGAATGAACTTCCCCATGAAGCCCAAAAAGCTGAGTCACTAGCTGACTTCAAACGACATCTAAAGACTTACGTGTTCCTATAGTACTAAAATTAGCACATATTCTTATTCTTAGTCTGTGACCTAGTGATCCAGTGTCAGGATATATTCACTGATAGAGACTTCTGAAAGGATAAAGGTGTCTGACGGATGCCAGAAGTAAAGCGCTGCTGCATCAGTCTCTTCTGGCATCATTATTAATGGTATTCTCGGTAAAGTAGTCAGTAAACATCTCAAAGGAAGAACACGGTATGATAAAATAATACCAAAGGTAAAGTTATCTTTTAAAAAAACCTGTAGAAGAGTAAGTAAGTTCATCCATTGTGGCCAATATTAACGTATTTTAATTAACATATTTTACATCTAGCAGGCAATGGAGCAATCTAAACCTAATCTCCACCAGCAGCCAAAGAGGATACACAGATCTAATGCTCCATTTACACCAAAGTGAATTCTAGACTAAGGTCAATGGAGCATGAGGCCAATCATTACTCCTGAATAATTCCTTGCGGCTTGAAAAATGAAAATGCGGCATGTTCACGGTGGCTCCCGAGGCAGCGCTGCGACGCGTACGGCCGTCAGGACCATTACTCTCCAATTAGATGCCCTCAGCTGCACCATGACGTGACATCTCCTGCAAAGCTGTGCATGAAGAAGACCAGCACAAGGCCGTGATTCTGTTTGACAGCTTTCCTCCGCTCTGTGACACGGTGCTGCATGATCCACTGCAGAACAACATCTCTCTCTCTCTCTCTCTCTCTCGCTCTTTCGCTCTCTCCTTTCCCCTCGCTCAAGGGCGCAGGATGCTTTTTCAAGACATTTCCTCCTCTGGGCTGCCTCTGCATTGGCGTATCAAAAAGAAGTGAGTGGAATGAAATGGGCTCGTTCAGGGACACTCGCACTCCAAGGTGACACGAGCACGAGGGTGTGAAGTGTTATAAGGTTGCCATGCTGCTTATAGACTCAACGTTTATCCCAAGGTGGTGTATTAACCTCAAAATGGAGACCCTGACCCTCAGAGAAAAGTGAGAAGGGCTTCACTTGTGAAATGTACACATGCTTTTAAGACTCTTTGCTTTTTGCTTGCACCTGATGTATTTTCCAATGTGATTTCTCTTCGTATTCCATTTACTTTCATGTTAATGTTTCTTATGGGGTTTTCTGTTAAACAACTGAGTTCCTGTAACACATCCAATAACCTCGAGTGGTTATAAACACTGTGAAATTTCGCCTGCTATTTTAAGGATGTTATCTGAAACCCCACATAGGGATAAAATAAAGAATGCTTAAGGTTGTTATTATTAAAATGCAAAGACGTATCATGTGCCTTCATAAAAGTTTATTAGAGATGAATATTTAATGAAATTTGAATGAGTGTATAAAATAGTTCCTATCATATCTTCCTTCTTCTTACAAGAGCTGGTCTTGTCTTTGTGTGTGTGTGTGTGTGTGTGTGTGTGTGTGTGTGTGTGTGTGTGAGTGTGTGTGTGAGTGTGTGTGTGTGATTACATGATGTGAAAGTCAAACACAGACGTAAACATGTAAGAGAAGTATAAATACAATCCTCTCCTCACTATCAATTTCCATTATCATCTGTAAATATTTCATCTTACACAAAGTCCCTGTGACGTGACTGAGCACCAGCTAATCCTCTGTACTTCTCGGGTGTAATTCATTCAGACATATTTTATTACATCCTGTTAGTCTGAAATGTCACAGAAGCACAATCCTCTTGTTTTTGTTCATGTGGTATCTTTACTCTTAACATTTTCTTTAACCTCGCTTCGCTTTACAGAAAGATGATGCGTCTCCTGCTGGAGGACGTGTTGTTTACGAGGTGTGATGCATTCGCCTTTTTTATGTTCATTAACGTCGCAGAGAGCCGGGATGGCGGCGAACCGAAAATCGATGCAATCTCCTGTAGCTGACGGACTGGCCTACGCCTGCTTAAGCTCTTAACGGCTCCTGATTGCTTCCTCGAGCAGCCACGTATTCTAGCTCGCATCTTAATGCAGTACTTGCAAAATATATAAATATATATTGTATATAAATAAATAAATAGGCATTTTTCTGCTTGCATCATTATTAAAAGAACCCTGAGCCGTGCTGCTGTGTGTGACCTCATTACTATCGTGACAGCCAATCTGCTCTTTCCGGGGCTCTGTATTGGGCTCCTTATGGCTCGTACGACATGACTGTTCATTTGCTGCTGCGGGTCTTATTAGGCCTTTATTAAACTATATTAATGCTTGTACCAGGACGTGACCAGGTCAGCATTTAGATGAAAGGATTATAATTAAATGGTTCCGCTCATGTAAGAGTCTGGCTACCTTCCGGAGTGGGCCAACGCTGTACCAATTAGATAACCGAAATTACACAAATCTGACATTTTCTTTCAGGGGTCTGGTTTAAGAACGTAACGTAATCGGTTTTAAAGGGCTTGGGTGAATCTGACTAGAATAAAATACATTTGTGTTGTGAGAATATTTTTAAATAAAAAAAATAATAAAGTAAAGCCTCACTTTTTTTTCTTTTTTTAATATTTACTGAAATAAACTTTGTTTTTATCTTGGCACTAAAATGAAGTTGTTACATTTGTATATATAATTCAATGGTGTTTATCTGCATCGAATCGACTCACCGTATGTGTGAACGTAGCCTTGGCGGATGCTGCGTTGTCTATATTTACCTCCATTGAGTCCATTATTGGGGGGCATGGTGGCTTAATGGTTGGGGGTTCGATTCCTGCCTCCGCCTTGTGTGTCGAGTGCATGTTCTCCCCGTGCCTCGGGGGGTTTCCTCCGGGTACTCCGATTTCCTCCCCTGGTCCAAAGACATGCATGGTAGGTTGATTGGCATCTCTGGAAAATTGTCCGTAGTGTGTGAGTGTGTGTGAGTGTGTGAGAGTGAGAGTGTGCCCTGCGATGGGTTGGCACTCCGTCCAGGGTGTATCCTGGCTCGATGCCCGATGACGCCTGAGATAGGCACAGGCTCCCCGTGACCCGAGAAGTTCGGATAAGCGGTAGAAAATGAATGAATGAATGAATGAAGGAGTCCATTATTACTGCACCTAGTGGTCAAAACGTGGAATTGCAATACATGGTAGACGCTCAATAGGTCAGGAATCATGTTGCCCCATGCTTGCTTCTATGAATATGTTCACTGAAGGTGGAAAAAATATAATTTTACAAATGAGGTACATTGAGACATTGTTTATGATGTACAGAACCATTACTATTGATCCTAGCTACCGGGCTAACTGGATATTCTAAAGTAAATTCCATATAAACAGGTGCATTTACATCTTTTTTTGATTTACATTTTTATGTCAGATGTAACACACATCGACAGCAGTTAAGTGAACTAAATCAGCACTCATCCTTCCACTTTATCAGCATGATGTGATTTTCATTTTGTGTGAAATCAACATCATTGCATTTCATCATTTGTCAAGCGTTTCCACCCTGAACGATACACTAGTATTCAGTTTCCTTTCATGGTTCATTCCCTCCTTACTCCTAGCATGTAAAAGCAGTAAAACATACAGTACAGAGCAGAGATTTCAGGCACCATGTGTGTGGCCACTTTCAAACTTGCTAGCCTTAGCATTAATGCTACTTTTTAAAAGCAATCCCATAATAGAAGCAAGAAAAAAATAGCATAATCTTACAAATCAACATGCACAGACATTTCATTATAGCTTATGTAGTTCTGTACACGTAGACGTATATATTTTAGATTTCACAGCAAGAAAATTCCTTGGTTTTGTTTAAAAAAAAAGCTAACGGTAAGAATGACACAGAGGTAATAAACAAGTCAGCTGCTTTGGTAAGCAAAGAAGGATTGTTCCAAATATATAGCCTGGGGCATTTTGTCTGATCAGGCACAGCGATAATCAGTGAGTCCCTGCGAGGAAGGCCAGCTTGTAATTGCTGATTTCTGATCCTGCAAATTGAAACCGCCGGATAGAGAGCAGCTCCCATCAACATCCACGTAGGAGAAGTGTACTTCAGCAGAACAGACAATAAAAAGGAGACATTGTTGTCCCAAAGGAGCTCCCTGAAGTGCTGCTAAATGGACGGACTGATTGTATGGATTAGCATATCTGAGTGTTTTGGACTTCGCATGATGGGGGGTGTGGGGAGGTTAGGTTGTTTTTTAGTCATAATCAGAAATTGCTCAATGAAATTGCAAATTTGTGCTAGGTGTCTAGTTGTGTTCCTGCTAAAGTATCTGTTCCTTTCGGGACATTTATGAGGCATTTACCCAAAATGTTATGTGGATTCTGACACAGCTTATGCAGCTGATTAACACAAGAAGATTGCTAGTTCTTTCTTTAGTACAGGTGTTAGAGATCGGAAATCTCTACAGCATCTAGACAACAACCTATAATGTTAATTATGTACCGTTAATAAAGAACAAAATCAGGGCTAGAAAATACCAACTGAATACACAAGTCTGATATAAAATGATTCAAGACTATTCTTTGAAAGAATTGTAGTGGTTGTAGATATTATTCATTATTCATATTTTAGCTGCTTATGAACAAGAACTCGGGCCATCACAGGGAGTAGAAATGGGTTTGATATCAACATTTACTTTGAACATACAAACATTTGTAAATGGTCCTCACGTTAATTTGGATTTATTTAACAATATGGTTTCTATTTTGATTCTTTTTCAGCTTATAAAATAGCACTTGATCCAGCGCAGCATATTCATTTTTTATTTGTTTGTTTTATTTGTGCAGTAAACTGAGACATACAATTATGGTCATGAAAGTCTAAAATGTGGGCAATTTTTTTTTTCCACAGGTTTTAATATGATGTCTTGATTTTGTTGGTATTGAAATACGAGTCGAGTCACAGATGATGCCAGAAATCAGCTTTAGTTTTGATGGGATGTTGCATGACAAGGTCTTTTATGTAAATAAATCATTCACAGAGAAACAAGTCTTTTATACTTTCAGGTCTTGCATTTGCTACTAGACTACGTAAGCTGGATTGAATTCATAGTGGCATGCCAAAAGAGTACTAAATTCATTCTTACATTCACTGATCTTTTGCAAATTACATGTAAAACCATCCCGTGTTTCCTCTTTCTCATCCTGGTCTCCTTCCAGAGATTACTAACCATGTTTTATAAAAATTAGGATTAGCTTTTCAAAAGAAGAGCGAAGAGATTGCATTTTGTTTGGCAAGAGTTCCCTGTCATGGGGTGTTATTAAAATGACCTCCAGGGATTGCATGACTGATTGAGTTTGTAAGCCCGAGACAGACCGCGTTGCATTTTGTGAGTAACCCAATTTCAGTTCATCTGCTGGGCCACTGAAAAAAGTTGCCTTGTTGGCTTGTGTTATTCTTGAGATTCCCCATAAATCATCGCTTGCAGTTTCATTCCCCATGGTAGAAAATAAATAAATAAATAAATCACCCGCTGCCCTTTCGTCCTACATAGCAGCTCCGGGCTTTGGATTAGCAGGTAATTGTGGCTAATTGCAGTGTCAGTTGCTCCGTGGTTCAGTTTCCTCGCTTGTTTAGGACTCGGGCTAATGACTCTTTTAATACCGTCGGATGTATGTTTGCCTTTAATGGAGTAGTTTATTAAAAGAAAAGGTAAGAGACACAATCTAGCGGTTGATCATGTGTAGCAGTCGTAGCATGCTGCTAAATGATCGTGCTAAATGATAAGTTAACTGCTTTGATCACAGGCAAGAACAACGTATGTTAACGGCAAAACATGCGAAAGGCAATTTGCCCTATGCTTTGAAGCTTCCTTTTAAATAGGTGCAACTAAAATTAGCATAATTCATAGCAGCAGCTAATGGTTTCTGTTCAGGAAAAAAAAAAAAGTTAATGAATTCTATGACCGATTTCCTTCATCTGTGTCTCTAATTTGTGTTATTGCTATAGAAACATTTTCCAGAGAATGTTTTCCACGTTTCAGCTCAACTACAAGCTAAAAGTCGCGAGAAACAACCAGAAATTAGTCTAAAAAATTGTATTCTGAAAATGGAGTAGCATTTTTCTTGTGTTTCTTTGAGTGGAAAACAAAGTCAACATGGTGTGGACACATTTCTGAGCGGTTCCTCCATTCTCTGATTTTGCAATCGTAGAAATAAGAATGAAATCAAGCATTTTTTGCAAAATTACCTACATAAAGATAATAATATTAATCTTAAAAATTTGTCTAATATTAATCTTGAACCTTTTCTACTAACTCTTATATTCTATAAAGCTGTTTTGAGACGATGTCCATTGTTAAAAATCTATATAATAAATAAAACTGAATTGAATTGAATAGACTTGGGTATTTAGCCTAAGCCCTTAACGATTCACATGTACAGAGCACAATCATAGAAAGTCATTAGATATGGAGCTTCACACACTTGGAGAAGAATCCTGTGCTAGTAATTGCACCAATTTGCGTAGTTTTCCATAACAATGCATAAGAATCTCCAAAAAAATCAAGCATTTTACAGCAAAATTCTTAAAATCACTCCTGGAAGAACTGAGACACAGAGATACAGTCCTTCTTTTATCCTTTTTGTCATCTTTCCCGATCTAAAGCTTCACCTTCACCTGTAACATGATGTTACATTTTCCCTTGTGAAGCATTATTTTATTTGATTTAAAACAAGTTCATGGAGTATTTTAAATGAAACTTGCCACCGCAGGTAAATCTTCAGGACAGAGGAAGGAACTGAGTGTTTATTGCTGCACTGTGGGATATGGTGTTATTAGAAAATAATTCACTTCAGTGCGATAACCTCTTGATGCAAATCATACCACACTGTTTGTGATTATTTCCCCATAAAAGCTTATTTGTCTATATCGTCATTGGCAATAATACTTTTGTTATTATCCCTCTATTCGCTTTTTATTGTGGCGCTTATTGTATTCTCGATGCTTAGATTCGATTTTTCCTATCTAGACTCATGCCAGCACAGTTACTTGAATGAAATGAAATGAAATTTGAATTGAATTAAGTTGAATTGCGATGTTTCCTTAATATCAAAACCACCGGGGTTGTTTCATGACGTCATGCCACTCGATTACGCCCGACAGTTGTTGGAGTCCGAAAGTGCGAACTGGTGTAGAACTGCTGGGATGAGGATGGATTATGATCGCGTTATAAGTAGCTGAGAACCTCTCAGTGTCATAGATCACGGGTTATGTTTAACAAAAAACACGTCCTGGATTGTGATCGTGTAGTTTACTGAACCGATCTCCTCAATCTGCAGAGATGTATGTTGATCATTTAACATTGAAAGAGCTTTCATTACACACCCTGAGAAAGTGAGAAAGCCATTGACTAAAAGGTCTAAAAAATGCACAACACAAACTTGCCTCTGGTGCCTCATTTAGCTGAAAGGACATGTTATCAATGAACAGAAACTCAGGCCCTTTGGAGAGACTTGATATAAATGTTCCCATTTGGCCATATGCTCCAAAACTCCAAAACCACCTTGAAATAGAAGCTTAACTTTCTCTTAGTCTTTTTCTTTTTCTCTAAGTTGACGATCCTGCTCAAGGTCACAGTGGATCCGGAGACGATCCCAGGAATACTGGGAGCGATGCAGGGATACGTCCTTGATGGGATGCTGATCGGAAGTCAGGCTGCTGATCGGAAGGCCATAAGTTCGAATCCCATTACCATCATGCTGCCGCTGCTGGGCCCTTGAATGAGACCGTTAATGTTCAACAGCTCAGATGTATAAATGACATACATGTAATTCACTCTGGATAAGGGCGCAAATGTAAACGCTTCAAATATGGTATAATGATGTTTGATTACCGCATATACTGTAAATACCAATTATAGCATGGAATCATGGGTCTGGCAGCATTTCCAGCATTTTTAAAAATGAATCGATTCTAATCTACTTCTGTTATTATCATATTGCATTACTCGTGTAGAAATATAAGCTAAAGTTATAGAAATGCGCTATTTGAATGAACTTACTGGGGTTTATGTGTAAATTCTTACTATAAATAAATAAATGGCCTTACATTCATTCTAGTTGATATTATTTAGGCATAATAAAGAAAAAATAAAAATAACAAAATTTGAAAATTAGCAGACTTCCTAAATATGGAAGCCCATTTTGAGAAGCATAGTTATAAAGACCCTAAAGAGCTTCTCTTCACCTCACAGCTCACCTACGCCCACGGTACTAAACTCAGAAAAACGTCATTAAAGACAGTAAGAGATAAAACTTGAACATAGTACATAGTAATTAAGTCAAAGGTTGAATGTTTACCCAAAGCTGACTTACCTGACGTTGATTCAAAGAAACAAGAATGCAAAAATGACATCATACTTTTTTATTTGTTAATAATCGCATTTAATGTTCAATAATTTTCAACACTGTAAAATTGAACTTACAGTGTTACCTGCTCTAATCTAATTTAAAGACTCCTTCCACATTTGCTTTGTCAGCTAGCTTAATCATGCTCAACACATGGAAATGGAAGAGAGAGATTCGGCTGAATGTGGGTTGCGACGAGGTCAAACGTACGTCTCGCTCCGAATCTTTAGAAAATCTGTGGCCGTTTTGGGTTTGCTTGATTTTATGTTCATTTCTGTGATCACAGTAATGTGAAATCCTTCTGATCCCTTCTGTCCAATCAGAATCAAGCATTCGAAAGTGTTTCGGTATAACCTTTATGAAACCATTGACTGTTTTTTTTTCTCCATTGGTGTATTGATTGCCAAAACAATCATTGGTTTATTTATAGTTCTTTTGTACATCTGATTTTACTCACACGTTCAAATGACAGAATTATCTCTCATTGTCTTTTCCAACATAGAGCAAATAAATAGAAAGAAAGAAATGTTTTAATATGTCTTATATGTTTTTCCTGGCATTGGTTGCTCATGTTCATATAATTGACTGACATTAGTCAAATGTGCCAGTAATTGGATAGCTGGGGGAAGTAAAACGCTTAGAGAAACGAGCGCATTAAAGAGACACAGCTGCCTAACCAGCTGCTAAGAGCTTACGCCGTATTACCGTTTCAGGCGCTCACTAGGACAACTGGGTCACTACCGCCACACAAAGTATACAGGCCACGAGACAGGATGCTAAGCCTGAACAGCTCTGCTCTGAGATCAGCTTCACAGGAGCAGCAGCGTTGCTCAGGGCTTGCTTTGATGAAGAGTAGCTGCTCCAGGATCAGCGTTAATTGGTGAATTAACCACGCTGTGCTTAATCTAATAAGGTCAAGCTCGCAATGGCGGATTGGTGTGCTGCAGCGCTCTCCTGTGAACAGTTGTGTTGCGAACACAGCCAGCCATTAAAGGAGAATTAGATCGTGTGACTCTTGCTGCGACTCCAAATTTAACAAACGGCAGAGAACCGCTTCCATGTTGACTTTGTGTTGTGTGAGAGATGCAGAAGTAAATACAGAAATATGACACTGTTTAATAATCGATCATCAATGAATTAATAATGTTTTAAAAAGTTTTTTTTTATGTATGTTGGATATCAGAGAAGGATGAAATAATAAAGGAATGAGTGCTTGGTCATGTTCTATGCGTAATGCGAAGGAGCATCGAATTATCTCACCATCGTCTTATTCATTTGGAAGCTCAGATTCGGAATGTGAGAAAGGAGTGTGATAATACACACACACACACACACACACACACACATTATAATTTCATGACCTCAATTTTGCATCTCCTGGCTACAATGAATTCAATTTAATCAAATCAAATGCTAAATAAAAAGACATGCCGAATCAAGTGATATTATATAAGCTCCGGTTAACGAGAGCACAAGACATGTAGCGATTAATATGATAATTACAAGATATCTAGACTTCTATTAGATGTTTTCTTAATGCTTGCTATCTTCCTGTGCCATTAAATCGTTTCCATTTTTAGTTTGTTCATTTATTCCTCGTTTATATGTTATACTGTTTAACATTACATTACATCCGAAAAACTATTTTGTTCTTCAGCCTGTATTTTCTATCCCGGACTAATATTAAGCTCAAATATTTGACAGTATTTTAAACACTAGCATGGGATATTTATACTCCTGAAGAATCTGGGAACATCGGAGGTACATTTAAGTTCATTCTTGTTAACTTGATCAATTTATCCATAATGAGTACAGTGTAAATAGATTCACTACTGGATTGCTGGATCTTGGAATCTTTTGGTGCACTTATAAATAAGCTCCTCCATACTCTGAAGAGTACATACGGGTGTCGGGGATCAGCTCGGACTTTCGGCCATGTGTGTTTATTATTGTTCCTCGTCACGTGTCTGCCTCGCCTTCGTCTGCTCCTCCCTGTCCTCACACCTGTTTCTCATTGTGTCATCATTGTCTTATGTATAAATGTGAGTCGCGTTGCCGATGGCAGCGCGGATTCATTGGTTACCTGTGGTTACGTTAAGTTACCCTCGTCCTTTTTAAGTGTCGTCGTTTGTTTTATTTTAGTCCTCCTCATTTTACTGTATTTGTCTTTATCATTTATTAAACCCCATTCCTTTGAAGCTATCCTGCGTACGGGTCCGTCTGGTTGGGACAATGGGTAAGCCATTTTTTTTTTTTTTTGGACTCTAACACGCCTTACAGTAGACCAAGGAGACCCAATCTGACCCCAATCTGACCCAAGCTTGGCATTGCTGGGACTTGAACCCTGAGTTCATGATTTTTAATACAGCCCACAATGCTAATATGTTTACTCACTGAGTAATTTTCTAATCTAGTCTTCGGTCTTTCAGCTATTGTTTCTTGGTACTTCTTCTTCTTCTTGTTTGAAAGAGAGAGAGAAAATACCTTTCAGTGATGTTTCTCTAAGCTATTGTTTTCTGAGCTTAGGCCCGTTCTTGCACCGTGCTTCAGGAAAACATTATTCTATCTTTATAAATAACACAGTCACATCATTTGCTGCAGGGTGATGTCTTTTTAAGGTCCCTTCTTTTAGATGCACGATGAATTTTGAACGGGTTTTTGATAAACCGACGCTTCTTTATGTCATTGTTTGGGTCTTGTCATTCATCAAACAGCCTCTTTCGTGTTTGCTACCTTCAGACTTTAGATTACATCAGACAATCTGGAAATGCCGAAGGGACAGTTTCTGTTTAAAGGCGTCATACTTAAAAAAAGAAAGAAAGAACGAGAGGGAGAGAGTTATGTGAGAGCTATACTTCTGACATTGCCTATACAGAAGGAAATTGAGCGTTGCATCACTTTAATATCAGGAAACATATACGTGGGTGTGAAAACCTCATCTAAGCTGCAGCTCCAGCATTTCCAGAGGTAATGTAGACAGTAAACGCGCACAGTAAAGATATTTTTTCCCTGAACAAAAGAAAAGGGACTTCAGAAAAAAACTCGATCCAGGTTGATTTGCAGCTAGAGTTCAACGATTTTCTTCCCAGTGGTATGCCTCGTCCAACTGCCTTACACACATGGCTCTGGACCGCCGGTTTTTCCAAGTGCGACGCCTCTTTATGACCAAAGAAGTCTTCCCCAAGCTACATCTTTAATCATGGTGAACTAAGCCTTGCCTCAACAGCATGAGCATAAAAACAGCATGTATCAGGAGCTAATGATGTTGTAGCTCGAGCTTAAATCCAATCCGCAAAATGAAATGCACGTCTGCGCAGGTTGCCCTTAAATACCTAAAAACTTCATACACCACTATGGATGTGTATCACAATTGTAGGACTGGAGAAACATACAGAAGTATCATTTTAAGTCATAATGTAAAATAAAACGTAACTGTTGTCATTTTGGCCCCGTTCACACTACAGGTAAAAGTGGATCAAATCCGATTTTTTTTGGGGTCAAACTTCTTCAGGAGTAGTGTGAACACTCAAATCCCATTTGTGGTCCTGAATCAGACCCAAATCTGATTTTTTGCAATGTGGCCACAGTGTGAACAACCAAGGCGGATTTGATGCGACTTTTACGTCCTTCCGATCAGACCTTTTTTTTTTTTTCTGCGCCGACGAAAACGTGACACAAACGTGACTGGTAACGTGTGTGTGTGTGTTAAGAGTGTTATATAAAGTGGTTACGTGAACCAGCTCATAATGTTTGCATTACTTTACATCACATTACTTCCTCCATAACCTCGCCAACTTTTTAGCGCAACGGCGTGCTGCGTGTGACGTCATTGTTATTGTTCGTTTGCGCATGCGGGTCAGTTCGAAACAGCAAACTGTTCACGCTGGTATCTGATATAGCCCACATTTTAAAAGGTAATGTGAACAGCCAAACAAAAAAATCAGATCTGAGCAAAATATCCGAATTGAGCATTAAGACTTGCAGTGTGAACGTGGCCTTTGTCAAGAAAGTTCAGAACCCAAATTTAAACACATAAGAAATGTTACAGCAGCGATTAAGGGGCCCAAGCAGACCAAATCTCTTCATGACAAAGGAAGACCATATTCATGAAACATTATTAAGAATAAAATACTCCTTTATTCTCATTTTCTGTCTTGTAATTTCTAACTTGTTGAACATGTTATTTTCTAACTTGAAAAAAAATATAAAACAATATGGTATCTGTATTCCCAAAAATGTTTCCTAAAAATGTTATTTTTGTAAGATTGTTCATAAGATCAATCAATAGGTGTTGAAATAGTTCAACTTAAAAATGATTTTAATTGAATTCGAAATTGTTTGTAATTAAAATTAAGTTAAAAAATTTTATTTTCCCATGACCTGAGAAAAAAAGAATAAATAGATAATGACTATATTGGTAAATGTTATCTAATTATGTTTCATTTAACTATACAAACAAGTTTTAGGGTTAGGGCTAAGGTTAAGGTAAGGGTTAGGGTTTAGATCCTCAGTTCCTTTTTTTTTGTCCATCCTGCATGATGATTGGCTGAGAGATATAACTTTATAAAACCTTGGATACCTGGTTTTAAAAAGAGGAATTTTAAATTTTACACAAAACAAAACTCATGAAAATGTAAAGATCAATAAGGAAATAACTTTAAACTAAAATGCCATGCTGAGATTTGATTGTTATTTTTGCTGTAAACGCGTCATATAATTTCATGTGTTTCTAACGTCACTTCATTCAATTCAGTTTATCTGTATAGCGCCTTTAACACTTGACATTGTCTCAATGTCAGCTTTACAGAAGGACAGAAACAGAATCAAAATTTGAACGTTTAAAATTAAACTCACTGAGTACTCGTTTTTACCCCTGCGTCAATAACAATTAATGCTATAGCTTAGCACTATATGTTATAAAGTATATATAAAGCACTATAAACTATAAAGTATGCCAATCAACCTACCATGCATGTCTTTTTAGACTGGGGGAGGAAACCTCTGAGGCACAGGGAGAACATGCAAACTCCGCGCACACACAAGGCGAAGGCGGGAATCGAACGTTTAAAATTAAGTTATCATTTATCTCTAACATTTATCTCGGTGGATAGGAAAAACTCCCTGAGATGATATGAAGAAGAAACCTTGAGAGGAACCAGACTCAGAAGGGAACCTCATCCTCATTTGGGACAGGGAATAATGTCAATGTAAATAATGTCCTTTCTACAACAGTTTATAGTCCAGTGGAATAAAGCAGTCAAGCAGCCTGAGGAACTAATGGGTCAGCGTAATTTCTGGCTTCATTACAGACTTAACACTAATTAAGTATTAGTACATTATCAAATAATTAGTAATTAGTTGCTATCTCAACTCAAGAGTCACCTTCTGATTTGAATAACGTCACATTTTTTTTTTTTTAAGTGGAACAACATTAAATATAATTTGTCTCTGTAACATAGAAGTTGAGGTTGTGCGCTCGACTCGACGAACGGGCAAAAAAAAAGTCTTTATTTGTAGAACAAGAGCTTTAATATTTGCAGGGTGATATGCACAGTGTTCCTTATAAATATGGAACAAAAGGTGATTTAATCGTAGTCATATGATCGCCATCTGTTATTTGCACACACTGTCTTTCACCTATATGCACACACACACACACACACACACACACACACACACACACACACACACACACACACACCACACACACACACACACTACCTTGAGTACAGTATGGAAAGGATCCTTAGGTATGGAAATTTTTTTTTGTGTGTGTGTGTGTGTGTGTGTGTGTGTGTGTGTGTGTGTGTGTGTGTGTGTGTGAGTACACACTCAGAAATGGATGCTACTTATCTTTGATCTGGAAATATGAACATAAAGTACCTTTAATGAATGAAGCTTTCCCAGGAAAATACTAACAGTAAAGAAGTAAAGAAATATAAACTGCTGTCTCTACACGTGACCTAACTGCATATTTTGACTATACATTACTATTTTTGCACATTCTGTCCAATTAATGCCGTTTCTCATTTGTCAAATCCCTATGCACGTTTTTAATTAAAGTAAAGGTTTAAATACATGATATTTTTTTTTTACTTTTTCTTTCTAACTTTACAAAAAGAATTATAT
This sequence comes from Tachysurus fulvidraco, assembly GCF_022655615.1. Taxonomy (NCBI): domain Eukaryota; kingdom Metazoa; phylum Chordata; class Actinopteri; order Siluriformes; family Bagridae; genus Tachysurus; species Tachysurus fulvidraco. Next base: position 13,970,388 of record NC_062535.1, on the reverse strand, counting down.
AAATAATAATTATTAATGAAACGGTGGTCCAGCCATGTGTGTATCAAATAATAATTCCTGGATCTTCTGTTGATCCTGGATGATGATTGGCTGACAACTAGAAACTAATAAAAGACGGATTAACTGTAAGCTCTGTGAGTTTGGAAAAAGGAGCTGTACATTTTTAAAAACATATTTATTTTACACACAAAAAACTGTATAAAATGAAACAACCAATAAGGGAAATTTTTTTTTTTTTTTACATAAAATGTCATACTGGTCAAAAGTTCTTAATGTCAGGAATCTACCCGGACTTTGGCCATGTGCCTTTTTGTTAATGTTCTGTGTTCACGTGTTTGCCCCGCCCTTGTCTTTTCCTCCCCGCTTCTGCACACCTGTCCCTCATGTCTGATTAATTATTTGTATTATTTAGTTGAGCCGTGTTGCCTTGAGCAGCGTGGAATCCTCTGTTGTCTTTTGTTGTTGTCCTGTCGTGAGTCCATGTTCCTGTTCTGTGTTTTTTGTTAATAAATCCTTGTTTAATTTACGCTATCCTGCACTTGGGTCCGTTTTTACCCCCGCGTCAATAACACTTAATGCTATAGCTTAGCACTATATGTTAGCAACAATGCCTTATTTATTTAAAGTACAGTCCTGTTTTGATATTTAATAATAAAATTTGTAATTTAATTGTATATATATTTGTAAATATAATTGTAAAATTTAGACTTATCCATACCCGGATACATTCCCCAGAAGAATCCAGACCCCAGTATTTTTAAGACAGGAGTTTAAATCTGTAGCTACAGCAAACTCACTGTATAATACAAATTTTTCTTTCCCATGAATAACTAGCATGCGCCGCTGATAAACATTACCCTTTCAAGAAATGGGCCACAGTTGAATTGCTTTCAAATACACATCCCAATTCGTTCTCTCTGGTGGCATTTACATTTCGCAGCTGCCCTCTATTTTTATGGCCAATCTGGTGTTGGACCATTCAACCAGTTCTACCTAGTCCATTAGGATAATAGTCCAGTCAGGCAGGTGTATTACGAGAGGCAATTTGCATGCGAGACTACACCGGACCTAATGGAAAATGCTACAGAAATGACTGCAGTGTCTGAACTTTTTATAAAAGTGAACCAAATTAGTGTGACATCAGTATTATACAGGAAAGGAAAAGCATAACAAAGGGAATTTAAAAAATTTCATACCACATGATGGTCATCATAGTGATCTAGCTGATTGAGAACTCAGCGCTGAAAATGAGGATAGGTTCTAAACCCAAGGTTCTTTTTATTCGATCTGATGGATAATAGGAACTTTATATGACTGCTTTATAGAAACCGAACAGTCACGTCATCTTTCACAGGAAAATAAGAACCAATCTGTCTGAGGCCGAATGCCTCTGTGGGGACAAAATCCAGACCCAAACACAGGGATAGAAGACAAAGTAATATATTTAATAAAACATCCAATCCATCGGAGACAGGAAAACACTAAAGAGAAATCTGAACGACAAACTTGTTTCTTGGTACTTCAACCTGCAAACTCCGCACACAAGGCGAAGGCAGGAATCAAACCCCGACCCTGGAGGTGTGAGGCGAATGTGCTACCCACTAAGCCACCGTGCCCCCCACAAAAGCACACATGAAACAATAATAAATAGGGAGGGTAAGTAGCAAGACACGAGGAACAAGCGTACGGGATAAGGATCGGACGGCGCAAACATGCCTGTGCACAAAACATAAACAAAGACACATGGCACAAAATATAAACAAACCTCGGATTATATTTAAATTTGATCTAAGAAGCATTAACCCTGAGAAAGTAAACTCAATTTGAAACAAATTGATATATGTACAATAACAACAATTGTCTTAATTTGGTAATTAGCTAGAACTGAAGCTAGCTCAATGGCTTAGTGATTAGGCTACCTTACCTTAAAAAAAAAAACAGTTAGCTACAGTATATGAAGTCTACCAAACAAACAAAATTTTTATTGTGTAGTTTAGTCTTCTTTGTGTGATACTCCAGTCTAACATCCAATAAATTTGCTTAGCTTGTGTGTCAAGAGCCAATGCCTGATTTATGTAGGTTAAGTCTTGGTAATGTTAATGTTAAAGCAGGTCAATTCACTGATCATCGATGTGTCCATTTGAAACAGCAAGTTCCTCACAAATCACTGACAATCCTACTGTCCTTCCCCCTGCCTAAAACAGAATGCGTCGTCCATGACTACCTGTTCTTGATACACAGCCATCTTGAAGCTCTCGTTACAGCCTGTGATTCTACAATCTTGCCTTCTCCATCTGCACTTCTCAGGGAATTGTGTGTTCCAGCAGAGCCACCTGTCTCGCTGTTTTCGACATCAGGTCCATGTCTGGTCTAGGATAGATTCCATTCTGGGAAATTCACTCTTTTCTCAGGTCAAACTTAAACTACCGCTTACCTGCTGTGGCTTTTCCACTCTGGTTATTTTGCTTGTTTTGGGTTTTGGAGTCTGACTGAACCAAGTGCACATGGCATCTGCTATTACTACACAACAGCACAGCATTTGTGATATTCCATGATCCAAATATCTGGTTACATCACCCTTGGCTTAATTAAAGTGCCAATCCTGTCAGGATAAGGATAGCACCAGGGCCTCGAGTTCCTGTCAGTGTTTGCCCACTCTTTCACTGACTGAGTGTGCAATTCAGCGACATTGTGTGAGTTGCTATTTTGGTGCCGCTCCAAATAACCCTACGGGATTACTATGGTATTGAATGCTGTCAGAAATTTTGTAGGCCAATAAAAGATTCCCAGTAATCCATTGTGCTTGTTAAGTCTTTTTACCAGTACACTGGCATTCGACTTATCAAATATTTTTCAATCAGTCTAAACAAATGAATTATTTTATTAAGTCTGATAGAAAATTTTGTCTGGATTTTTTTGCACTTGGAGTATCTCAGAGAGCAGAAATGGGTTTGATGACATTTACTTTGAACATTCGTGTGAAAAAGAAGAAGTGTTTTGTGTGTGTGTGTGTGTGTGTGTGTGTGTGTGTGTGTGTGTGTGTGTGTGTGTGTGTGTGTGTGTGTGTGGAGATTATACTTTATGGCAGCCATGTTTGTTTGCTGCAGTGTGTTCTGGGAAATATTTAATGTAGCGTAAGGTAGAGTTTAAAGACAGAGCACCAATCTGAGATTAATGGCAAGTTACACAAAGTAAACATGTGTAATCATGCTGTTATACAAAAATAATGAACAACTGGGTGGGGCGATCATGATGATGATAATGATGATGATGATAATGATGATGATGATAAGTTGCTGTTCCCACCCATATACAGTACCATGTCCTGAAGTGTTTTACCACAGACATTTGCCAATGAATCCAATTCCTAATTTATTTTCACTTTCCATCCATTTCATTTCATAGTTATTTCATAGCTTATCTCTAAAAATACAAATATTTTTACTGGAAATTTTACTGACCATTTTAAAGCACCGAGCTTCTTATAAATGATTATGTAAGTTCTATTTTATTTAAACAGGATGAAAGTACATTGGATCTTTTTTTTTTTTACAAGACTGACCTGATGGACAAGGTAGCAAAAGACAACAAAATTAAAGACACAACAACAATAAATGTGATATGAACTAGTAAACAATCAAATATCACAAAAACAACATACAACTTTGTGCCTGTAAGTTGGTCCATGTTCATTAATTAAATTAAAGTAAAGAGTTTTTTCTCAGAGGAAACAGTTAGTTGAACAATGTCCTGTGAATACAGAATGTAATGTTTATTTTGTCCAGAAATGCAGTGAAATGATTCGAATATTGTATGTTTTTAAAGTAAACCTGGATATATTCTAACCTTTCAGGATAAGCGCTTTATTTATTATTATTTGAATTACAGCCACGATGACACCCGAGCTGCTGTTACAAAAAAAACGAAACAACAACTTCCGACCAATCAGAATTAAGCGCCTCGTGGTATGAATTTGCATAAAGTAGCTCACCTGGATGAACGGTGTCTCGTGATCTTCTGCTTATCGATGCCTTACAAATATGGGACCTTTTCTCCACCAAAGTCATTTGAGCTAATGATTATTGGACTACTTACTATATACAGCATCGTTGTCCTCCAGCATCTCTGGGTGTTTTTTTTCTTCGTCACCACTCCAGAGAGATGAGCCAAAATATTTACACGGCAAGATGCTGATCAGAAGAAGGGAGGGAAAAAAAGGAGAATAAATGTGGAATGGGGGGGCAAAGAAGAAGAAAAGGAGTCTCTTCAGGCAATATTCATTATCGAAGCACTGTGACTCTGATGAACGTTCCTCTTCACTTAACTGTTCAGCATATATATTGGCTCAGAAGATTTCATATTCACCTATTAGGGCCCTGCCAGAGAGGGAGTGAAGGCAATCAACTGGCATGGATGTGGAGGTATTTACCTGAATCTTAATTCATGTTTAGTTGTGGGTGTGAGAATGAAGAGAGCGAGAGAGAGAGGAGAGAGAGAAAGAGAACCAATAAACAAACAGTTATCCAAACACTAAGAAGTCTTAAATGTCATGTGAGCAACGGACATACGGCCGATATTCAGAGCCGACGTGGTGTTAACGAAGTTAAGTGCTGTCCGTCGTCCGTGATGTTGATCCTGTTTCATGAACAGTACATCCATCATTTAAAGTATTTAAATCATCTTACCCTGTAACCCTTTAGTTAAAGTGTAACTTTACAGCTCATCTCTCACAGTATTTTACCATATATGCATAAAGTAGTCATGCCCGTAAATATGAAAACAAGCGGTTTTCCCCCTTTTCAGTCTGCTGCATCCGTAGATATTGCATTCTGGGATTTTTTTATTTTTTTTTAATCTAGAAGTTTCTAGGTCTTGGTAATTTATGGTAACTTCTCTGTAGGGTTTAATGTGCACTATACTGTAAATGTTTATTACAGAATAATACCTGCATAAAAAAAAATACTTTCCAGATTGTCCAGAAAGAATGCTGCCAGTTTTATAGTAATTGTTTACAATAAAAAAGACAATTACTAAACAATACATCATAGTTTTAATCCATTTACAGTGATTTCTTTTGAGACACTTAATACATTGTGTCACATTTTATCCGTTTAAAGTTGTGGTTAATGATGTGGAGTAAAGTTTGGAATAAAGTTAATTAGCTCGTGTTATTACATACGTGTATTATAGAATCTGTATGTCAGCCGTTTCATTATCACCCTTGTTTTTCTCTCTGAACCTTTCTTGACAATCGTAAACAAACAAACAAACAAACAAACAAACAAACAAACAAATAAATAAGAAATGTACCACACTTGAGTAATGACTTTTTTTTGGACACTGAAACTTCCATTTTTGATAAATAAACACATCAGAAAAATTTCACCAAATCAACATTTTAAAAATATATAAATAAAATAAATGAAATACATTTACAATAAGAGTACATGGGTGTGTATTATACAAGTCCCTGTGAATGAGCAGTAACTGTTATGGAAATACGTTAGATATACAGTGTATCGCTGTTTCAGCCTAATCCATGGATGTACCCTTTTCCCACTTTGCTTTTTAGGCTAGTTTGTCATGGAAGGATCAATTCGGCTGGATAACGGTTGTTTAGAGAAGCCTATTCATGAATGACAGTCCAGGCAGCCGGAAGAGTGATGGAATACTTAAGCCGGGTTAATTAACTTCCAGTCGAGTCATGAGTATTCATCGCTGCTCACAGCACTTCATTACACACACTTCCACCTCGTCCTCCTGTCGTCTCTTCACAACACCGTGCCAATTAGGAGGGATCAAGCCCAGGGCCTGAATATGAAGAAGTCAACACACTGAGATGGTGGAATGATATTCTTTTTGAAAATGGTGTGCTCTGTTGGGTATTTAGAAAATGCCAGAATCGATTCAATCATCGCATGTACTGAAAAACACAAACCTTTTCAAAAACAACCACTGGTTTGCTTAACCAAGGTATAGTAACTTAAAAAAAACGTAGATAAAGCATACAGTACAGACCAAAAGTTTGGACACACCTTCCAAAAGTTTGGATACACCACCTTTTCAGCAGGACAATGACCCCAAACAGGCTGTGTAAGGGCTATTTGACCATGAAGGAGAGTGACGGGGTGCTGCACCAGATGATCTGGCCTCCACAGTCACCGGACCTGAACCCAATCGAGATGGTTTGGGGTGAGCTGGACCGCAGAGTGAAGGCAAAAGGGCCAACAAGTGCTAAGCATCTCTGGGAACTCCTTCAAGACTATTGGAAGACCATTTCAGGTGACAACCTCTTGAAGCTCATCAAGAGAATGCCAAGAGTGTGCAAAGCAGTAATCAAAGCAAAAGGTGGCTACTTTGAAGAACCTAGAATATGACATATTTTCAGTCGTTTCACACTTTTTTGTTATGTACGTATATAATTCCACATTAGTGTTAATTCATAGTTTTGATGCCTTCAGTGTGAATCTACAATTTTCATAGTCATGAAAATAAAGAAAACTCTTTGAATGAGAAGGTGTGTCCAAACTTTTGGTCTGTACTGTATATTACATTGTGCAGCATAAAAACGAAGCAGCGTTGACCAAAAGCAAAGCTCTGGTGAAGTTCTGGTGGAGTTCTAAAAAAAAAACCAAAAAAACTGAAGGCTGCTCATTCGTCTATACAGGACAAATCCTATATAAAGATTTTTGCAGCTTATCTTGATGAGACTTTTGAAAAAAAAAATTCACACGTGAATCGTGTCATCATAGACATATAAAGCAACGTATAATTTTTCACTATTGCTCCTGATATCCTGGGCTCAGTCCTGAAGCTAATTTAAAGTCATTTTGAAGTCATTTGAAGTCAAATCAATAAACCTGACTAAGGTGAAGCCGAGTTATATCGCAAGATGTTAGTCGAGTTCATGCGTACGCAGCAAATGGCTTTCAACTAAAACAATTTAGAAAAGTAATTTACGGTTCTTAGAGGTCCAGTGGCTGGATTGCCAAAGCTGATCAACTCTCAGTTGAGAAGTCAATGAGGTGAACAGGACGGCAGACTCTCGCGTTCACTTAGCCCTGTCTTTCTGACTGTGTAAATGCGTGCGTGTTTGCGCTCGATGCACGCATCGCTGCGTCATAAGATAAACAGGCTAGGCCTGGCTAAATACAAATGAGATTTTCCAGTGTTTGTTTCTCCATCCTGTCAATTTCAGTATCACTCTGTGGTGAAAGAGTGTTTACTCAGCACCTGTTACACCACCCGTTTCAGTCAGCAATTCAGTGATTTTTAGCACATATTTTTTACCAACTTTACTTTTTTACAGAACATCAGAACAAGCAGCAGGTCTTTGATCAGATTCCTTAAAGAAGTTTTAGTGTGTCGGGAAACAGACTCGGAGCACGTGTGAGGTGCGTTTATAAAAGTGGTGTGAACAGTGCTCAGAAATCTGCAGGCAAAAACAAGGTCAGGTTCAGGACATGGTCAATACGAGGCACAAACAGAGTGACAAGGGCTAAACTGTGGTGGTCTAAAACCGGAATATCTCTTACTGTATGAAGGTTCAGTAACTGAGCTGAATCAAAGGAGATTTTGAGCAGTGATAAACTTAAAATATCCAAATGATTGAAAACAGAAGAATATAACGAGAACGGCAGCGAATGTGAGCGTAGGAGTGCAGATGGCTGGTGGGAAGGTGAGTCCAGTGTGGACATGCTTGTAGACCGCTGTGAGCCTGCGACGTTAGCAACTGCTTTCATCGCGGAATGGTTTTTAATAACATCATCTTTTCTGTTTCATCCACTCATCTGTACTGAGGCAGTAAAAAAAAGGCATCACTCAGACTTTTATTTTCACATACCTGCTAAGCTCTAAGCTCCTTTTTTAACTCACCAACATTTCTGTAGACCACTAGACTGACTGATGCACTTTGGCATTTGGAGTCCAGCATCATATCAAAGCACAGTGAAGGACATCGATGACCGAAGAAATGTATCCAGTGAATCGTGTTCTCAGAGACGTATAATGCTTACACTTCAGTTTTTTCTTTACAGCTAGTTTTTCCACATTTGTTTTTAAGTTAGGTAACGAGAACTGCCATTATTGCATGACTTCACAGTGTATAGTGCCAATATTTTTCTTTCTGCATTAAAACAAAATTCAAAAAGTAAAATTAGTCATAAAATGTGTAATAACTAGCTTCTTTCCAATTTGAAGTGTCATATAGTGTGACTCAGTGACTTAAGGTTCAGCCAAAATATAGATTTCTTGGACTCACTCCATTTTAATAAAATCATTGTCACTGTGCCTGCACTTCCTGGAGTTGTCACTTCAGAGTTCTGGGGTGTACGTACTTTGAAATCTCAGCGGTGCAGGCAGAGGCATGGTGTTTTTTTGTTTTTCTAAAAAATAAGTCAGTCAAGTCCAGTAAATCAGCATCTATATTGTTATTGATAGCCAGTGCCATCAATGCACTGGGTGTCAATGGATAAATAAAATGGCATGTTACCCTACAGTATGTACCAATAATTGGTATATTCTAAATATATCTTGAAACACCCTGTCCAGGGCTGACTGTATGCTACCATTTGTTTATGACCTCATATGACAATTTAGATCATTCATTCATTCATTCATTCATTCATTCATTTTCTACCGCTTAGCCGAACTACTTGGTCACAGGGAGCCTGTGCCTATCTCAAGCGTCATCGGGCATCAAGGCAGGATACACCCTGGATGGAGTGCCAACAGGGCACACACACACACTCATTCACTCACACACTCGCACACTACGGACAATTTTCCAGAGATGCCAATCAACCTACCATGCATGTCTTTGGACTGCTTTGAAGCTTTTGTTTATCAGTAAATTACACTGAATATTACACCTTTCTTCTGTATAAATACTCACTGTTAATCTTAGTAACCTCTGAGGAGTTTTGCTAGTAGATCACAGTCTCTGCATTCTTTGGCCATCTCTTCCCTTAATCCAGCCCCGAGGTAGCGGCAACACCGCGGCTCAGGCTTCTTCTCCAGGTGAACCTGAAAATTCTAACAGTAATCAAATACAGTGTAACTGCAAAAAGAGCATTTTTTTTTTTTTTTTGCTTTAGCTGTATTTTATCAACTGTTCCAATCTTTGTTTATGAATATAATACAGATGTAATGGGGATGACGGAATGACGATAATGATGTTATTTGAAATGAACAGATAATCCCAACAGATACAAATAAATGTTAAGGTTGAGGTAGAAGATGCAGTATTCGAACACATGGTCAGATCACGTTAACATGCGCCTTGATTCATATGTAGATGCTTGGTCAGGGTTTTGTGCTGAATTTATTAGGCTACTAGTTACAGATATAGATATGGATCTTTGGGGCATTAAGCAGGTGTAGAAACAGCACATGGAATTGCAATACACCTTGAGTTTATCCAAGAGTTTCGGATTATTACCAGTATTATGACGGAGGTCATCATAAGCTATTTGAATGCAATACAGAAAGGCATTTATCAAAGAAACCACACACCCAGAAGTTAAACTATGAATGATAAAAAGACAGGATAAGGATGAACAGATAATTACAAATCTATGAATTAACAACTCATGAGATAGTTGCAGCATGTTTAGTGTTTGTGGCCTGAGCTGGTGTGACAGTCTGATGCCATGGTTCTTTGGTTTCAAACGTAATTGTTTGATGTATTGTCTTCTTTCTTGAACAAATAATTAGAGCTATACATATTAGATAACGAAAGACGTCAGCCTAATGCAGGAAATGCATTTCAATTATTTGACATACAGTATTTTCACACACACACACACACACACACACACACACACACACACACACACACACACACACACACACACACACACACAAAGCAGTACAGCCGATAGCATTTACGATTTATTTTCCTTAATCTGGTGTGCTTGTTTTTATCCCATGCAAATTTAGATACGCTATATAAAGAGAATGTTGTTCATGGGGAACATGTTTGTGGAGGCACAGCAAAAACGTGATCGACCCAATCAATAAAATAAATTTTTATCTTTGCATGAGTGTATTTAAAAGGTTTTATTATCAGTTTTTCTTTAATATCACGCCAGAAGCACCTGCATGGAGAATGCAATACATTTTTGCATGTAATACAATTTTGAATGCTTTGTGTGCTTGTGGTTCTTAAGTATAGACTGTTTCTTGTTATATATATTCTTTATTATTTTCATTTAGAACGGTTTATATCTAGAAGGATTATCCCGATTCTTAATTGAATGACACAAACAGAACCTCCTGATGGATAAGTGTAGAAAGAATATGACCCCATTATTGGACATCCTGCTGAGTGAAAGTTTGGCCCCTTGCTGTTTCCCAATTGATCTGAGTCTACACACAAACATTACTATGCGCATTACTTAAAAAAGCAAATTAGCAACCAGTGAAGCATGTCATTATCGCTAACTGTAAATAGCACTAACAATGTATTGGATTGAAGTCCAATGTAAACAAACCAACATTTATATTATTAGTTTCATGACAAGTGAAGTGCAAGTTAAAATAGTTATGGATGCTTTCCTAGCTATTTAGAAATGCTATCTTTCCTCCAAATAGGCACGAAGATGATTGGAGTATAAAGCCAGACAATAAATGAATATGCTGGAGACTGAATTTGTGAAAGGTCCTGATGGATGAGATATATCTTCAGGCTACATGCACCAAGCATCCTTTAAATCAATGTTTTACAGATTAGTCCCTTCTGTGCTAGACAATGTGCCATGGCATGGAGAAACCAGAAGTCTGTAGAAAGATTTAATTTTAGAGCACAATATTGGGTATAGAGTGTTTGACCAGACAGTAGATAACAACAAATTGTCTCCCTCTATGGAAGACACAATCTTTTAATTGACTATGGGCTATTAAGGACAAGGGACAAGACCAATAGCTGGGTTACTAGGCGACACTTTAGATTAACCATGCATCAGCATCTAGCAATCTCTCTTTTACACAAACCTGAAATGAGAGACCAGTCTAGGATATTCAATGGAAAAACCATTATAGAATGAGATAACACCACTGGAGGAGAATGAGAAGTGTTGGTAACTGCCAATTTGGAGCCTACCACCGTCAAATCCCTGAGCAGATTAGGTTGGTCTTTTTTCAAACTCAAGTGTGCTGATCATATGAACAGATTTTAATAATAGCTTGCCCTGATAGTTCTGATCCTCTTTATGAAAGAGCCGCTTGAATTTGCTACTAATATTTGGCAAATGTTCAATTGTTTCCTGGCACAAATGACCACAAATCGCTCTGGAGGTTCTTGTGGCTCAGGAGCAATGAAACCATAAAACGTATTGAATAAAGGTTCATGTCTACAGAATTGCTAGCTTTTCCATCTACAGTATTAGACAAGCTGCCAAAACAAGTGAACGTGATACGCACATGTGAACATCAGATATGCACAAGTTCATTGAGGGATCTTTTTATGCTGATGATGAGCTGGTGTCCATGCCCTCTGATTAAGAATCCGTTGACCTCCAATAGAGAACTAGCAACCCTTTTTAAATCAAATCTTCATTTGCATAAAATTGTCTTTGACAGCCCTGCAGTTACGAATGTTTTTCTTCCATACTTGGTCCTCACTGCAGATGTTGCGCCTACACAGCACAGCTTGGGGCTATTATGGGAAGCAGCATCAGATACATTTAACGTCAACATGTCTGTTAGTAACTGGAGGCCTGGTGTTTTATTTAAATGAAGCATGCACAAGTTTGTTGCTCCAATGGTAGTTCTATGCAAGGTTCTGTTGCATGAGCTGACCACCGGGATGCTCCATTGCCAGAGGAGATGCCTATGGAATGGATAGCTTGGCAGTTGCCACTTCTCAAAACCAGTAAGCAGGGAGCCATACTTTCAGATGAATCACCAAACCCACTGGGCCTGAGGCACTGGTAGAACGATTGGAAAAAGAACGGTTGATTTGTCTATAGGAAAGCTATGCTGGCTTACCAGGCTGGGACAACCATTCCACTTGATCTATTGAGTTTGTAAAAGATTCATAGGGAATCCACCGCGTATCCCTGGAACACTTTGGGTGACCCAGTAACACACACTGAATAGAATGTTGGTACTGTATGTGATCTTTGTGAGCCTTTGTGATCTTGGCTGTTAAAAAAATTGCAATTACTGACATCTATTTGGTATATTATTTTATTTGTATGTAACCAGTGTATAAAAAGACTGATTTTCATTTTGAGAGAACTTACATATCACCTACTGCAAATCATTAAACTTTGCTTCCAAAAAAAAAAAAAAAAACAGAAGTATGTACCAGAATTTGGACAGATATAGGATATAATTACTCAATTTTTTTTTTTTTTTTTTTTTTGGTCTTTGAATAAACTTTAAAGATATCAGATATAGAATGAACAGAACAAAGCTTTAATGGCTCCTTGAATGTTTCCATCCGCCTTCTATAGTGTCCCCTGTGCAAGCCTTATCATCCAAAAGAGTTCAGAATTTCTTCTGAAAAATATTGCAGTATTCTGCAAACCCTGCAGTATTCTCTGTTTTGAATCAGCATTCACTAGATGTTTTAGGTAGAAAATAAGATAAACAGATATGTGTACTGGGATTCAGATAGAAATGAGACATACTGTCTATGCTTTGGAGACTGCCAAGGATCTCGGGCAGAAAAAGGACTTATCCCATGTACTTGTCCGAGTGGATTCAGGAACAGGTTCAGGAGCAATTAGAGATAAGACTGGAGAGAGAGGTAGGATAGATCTTAGCATGGTTGGAACCTTCTAAACCAAACCAAACCAAACTACAATGCTGCTAGCGCTGAATAACAACCTAGTATGACTTTAACAAACTCACATTGCAAACTATGAAGTATTTATGCATTCATTAACAAGTAAATGAACGAGAAACAGGTGTCTGTACTCAGGGGAGCAAAGTGTTGGGAATAAGATGTAAAGGACACAGCTGTCCATTTGAGATTTTAGATCTTCCATTAACTTTAAAACTTCACTGGTGTCACTGGCAATATAAAAGGGATGGCCCCAGGAACTCAGATAATGTGCCAACATTTAAAGCTTAGCTGTAGAATTTGTAAATATTAACCTAAAAACTATAAATGGAAAAGCTGATCCACCGAAATGGAAACGAGCCAGACTTTTGCTGTTGATGGAGGCCTTGGGAGCCAATAGAAATTAAGTGAAAAAATGTTGGGTAGAATGTGCTGCTAATAGTTAATGCCGGAGCCGTCTCCAACTATATATTCTACTGCATTTCTGGTAATTTTCCCCTCTCTGATGGCTAGGATTTTCTTGTTAGCAATGTTGGCAGCTCTGAACTCATTTTTCTAAATTGGCCTGCACCAGTAATTTACTCCAATAATAAGACTCTCAGAGCTGACAGAACTTTAAGTGTTAGTAAACTAAACATGTTTAGCAGTTCCCACTTAGGATGCTGAACACTCCATAATCACTTACCACTCAAGTATAAGACAACAGCAACAACAAACTATTCTGTAATACTATTAAATATTACATATGAAATTAAATGTCTCACAATGATGTGCATTTATTTATTATTATTTTTTTTGGTTTTACATTTTTCTCAACAATAAAAGTCCATAGAAACCAAGTTAGAAAATATTGATTTTTATTAGAAATGTTGCAGAAAAAAATTATATAGGTGTCCAGCCAGAAATATCATCTATCACTTAAGGCAAAAAACGCAAACAATATAAGACAAACTATTATGTAGGATCCTATACTTCACCCTTGAATTATTGACAGTTGAAGGGTTTATGGTGAATATCTTAGATTCAATATACAAAGGTAACTTTATAAACTTTAATTTGCTGTTTTTTTTTGTTTGTTTTTTTAATTTTTTTTTTATCTTTGCTTGCGCTTCCAAGCTGTCTTATAGGATGCAGAACTAAAATATTAGGGTTAATGATTTTTTTAAATATTATTTATAGTTTATTTTTATTTACATTCATTCACTTGCGTTGTAACCCAAAAATATCACAAGCCTGGTACAATACATATTGCTAGCATATGACAATTAGAAATATCTAACATATACTTCTTTACAAACATATCCAACTAATATAGCAAAATCCACTGCCTGGGCTATTTCTTTTGCCCATTGTTATTCTAAACAGTACATTGCTGGTCATGTCTTCAGTTCAGGCAGTGGTGCATGTAACAGAAAAGTTATGGAAATAAAAATACAGAATGAAGCAGATGGTATGAATGACCTACAGCTGTTGGGGACACAAGATGCTGTTTTCAGCTGTTTTGCGATGACACCTGGAATCCAAGTATTATTTCTCTCATTTAGAACAATTTGGAACCTAACTGACCGTGAGAAATTTATCATCGGATCACACTTGAGCACCGCTGACAATGTTTGCTAATCTAGCCATTATGTGATTCAGTGCTTTCAATACCAGGTTACTTATCATCCCAAGGATGTGAAAGACAATCTAAAAAAACCATAAATAGCCAATTTGTGTCAATACTATCGCACTCTGTTTTCCTCCATTTATAAGGTCAATGCATGAAGCTGTTTGCTGGACATACATGTGAAAGACCACTAACTGCACACTTGTGGTTATGTGTGTTGAAATAAGTATTTCTTTTTTTTTTTTGCTATCGCAATTCAAATGTGAACACAAGCCTTTTTTGAAGAAAAAAATAAAATAAAACAATGATTATGATCGGTATATATACAGTCACTTCAACAAAAAGCACAAGCTTGTTAATAGTAATATTTTGAACCAAAAACAACAATAAAAGCATTTGTAATTTTCTTTAGTATTGGATGTTTAACTCACAGCTATGTACAGAATTCTCATCTTTACAAATTTGTCATAAATACATTTCAGGCTGGGAAATTTTTTTAGAATTCTGTTCCCTTGTCCAATACGTGACCGAAAAAGTAGAGCTGTTCAAAATACAGTGTCCTTGCACTGTTTGATATAGGATAAACAATACCGAGCTTTAACAGATCCTTGATGACTCGTCATTAAGTTCTAAGTGTCTCCTGTGCAATCAAACTAGTCCCAAAGAGTCCAGAATTACTTTTGGTAAAATATTCCTGTTCCACTGAGTACAACGTGAAGATAAAGTACATCTACTTTTTCCTCTGGACAAGTATATCATATTGGACTGGTATATTCTTAAAGTAGGTGTAGCAAAATAATCTTATCCACTGAGAATCAATCTCCAGGTGGAGCAGTTTTTCATCCATGACTTCAGTCTTAAGCTTGATGCCAGGAGTAAACCAACCCTGACTTCCTAAGAATAGTACAGAGAGGAGGTGGGAGTCTGAAGGTATTCCGAAAGCGTGCAGCTATACCCTGGTGGTGGAGTGAGCATGGGGGAGGTTGGTGCTGTTCTGAGGCCCAACAAAGGCGCTGAAATTGTGCAAGGGCTGCATGGCACCGAGCGAGCTGGGAATCATGGTGATGGTGCTGGGTGTCATGAGCGGCACGTCGTCAGGAGATCGGCGGAGAGTAAGAGCGTAATCAGGTGGGCAGGCAAGCCTCAACGCCTCACATTCGTGCCGGTGCTCGTTTTCAAGCTGTTGCTCCAGTTGCTGTTGTTGCTGCTTCATCTGCAACGATGCTAGTTCATCACTCTGCATTCGTGAGACATCATTAGCATTGGAGTTGGCATTGCGTTGCGGACTGGTTCCACGGCGACCTGACTCGTGGCGCCGTTTGTCTTTTTTGTAATAGAGTGCGGCAAAGGCCAGGATGTTCAAGAAGAGCAGTGATGCGCCAACCGCGATGGTCACGCTCAGCTCCGTCGAGTAGTCACGCTTGGTCTCGATCATCACAGCAGAGTCCTCGACTAGGTCATTACCTTTGCGCTGGTCTGTGGTTTGCTTGGTATTCGAATTGGGTATTCCCGGATGGCGTGTTGTGGACGGCCAGGTTTTACCTAGTCGTTTGGTGTAAGGGAAGGGCGTAGTGTCCTGGGGTGGTATCTTGGTGGTGGTTGAAACATACTGAAACAGTTCGTTGATGTTATGAAGGTGGGGCACAAGCTCAAGCCAGAAGGCCACCTTGGTGGCACGGTAGTGGTCTCGGACTCTTGGCTTCAGGCCAATGTGAAGGTACAGCTGATCTTTGGGGTTGTATTTGGACCAGGCCACTTCTTCAAACCGATTGGGTTTTGTGTGTATGAACTTGGTGTCTTGTGGTACCGGTTGATTTGGATCTCTATTCAAAAGAAAGCGTAAAACAAAACGTGGGTAAGTCTTTAGAAGGACCTTCAGGAAATTATCAATACTATGTTAGTAGATCACATTAAAAAATTTCAATATTAATAGATAAGGACCAACTGACATGCTTCATTTATTACTATTTTCTGAGGAAAGTTTTGTAACCACCCCCAAAGTTTTAGAAACCACAATGACAGCTCTCAGGGCAGAAACTTTTCCTTTTGAGACAACCACTTATAAAATTGTCCACTTTATTTGAAGTCTAGGCAAATATGCCAGAGAGGTGTAAAAGGTTTCTAAATAAAGATGTGCTTTCCTTAAATAGGAATTATAATAGTGTTTAGTAATATCTTTTTCTCTTTTATCTCAGTGCAATAACATTATAAAAGTTTCTTTTTTTTCAATGGCTTCACTCCTACATAGATTATGCACTCTGGGAGTTTTATTTGACCATTAATGGTGATTACATGCTCCTACACAATCGTACCGAAATATTCAAATGGGTCTTAAAAATGCCCAAAAAAGGAAAAAAAAACTAACTCTACTCCTCTGCCTTGCTTCTCTCAAAACATTAGATCAGATTTTTTTTACAATATTTGAAATAAGAAAAATAAAAAAATAAATTTTAATAAAACAAATGGACAAAAAAGACTATAAAACAAATGTATGGAAAAACAAAACACTGAAATACAAATGTACAGAAAAACAAAACAAAAACAATACCAATAAATAAACTGTTCATTTACAGTGGAATTTTCAGAACAATTAGGTTCTGAAACAATTAGACTAGGGTGAGATGAATAACAGATTAAACCAAACAAAAAACAAATACAACATTTCAAAAATCTGCTTTATTTTTCTCGTTATTGTGTTATTGTGTAGCGCTGACAGGAAGAACATTTAACTACAGTGAGAAAATAATACTTAATTAGGTTATGCCACATTAATGAAGGTTTTTTTTCCTCTCTCTCATTGTGGTTAAAATAATATCCATCCCTGGGAAAAATGAAAACCTAATTGAATGCAAGGTTACAGATTCTTCTTGAAAGTGCAGAGCTCACAATTTTTCATGTGCTATAAGAACTAAAGGCTAATTTCTCTTTGGTTTTCACTAAATGTTACGCATTAGAGAACAAAAGTCTATGATTAACCTCACCAGTGAGAGCAACACGTCACCCTCAGGGTATTATTGTGATTATAGAAGAGTATTCAGACTGGGTTTGTTTTTGCTTATTGATCACTTTTCAGCTCTACTTCTAGGTTTGTGTGACTGCCAAGGCGTTTTTTGTACATGAGCAAAATTGATTTATTTTGAAACTGTTAAAGGGATATTCAGTGATATTGGCATGAGATGGCTGAAGATAGTGGGCTTAAAAATTAAAACAAACAAAAAAAAAAACACACCATGCATCTTTTTAAGAGGAGAAATTATGGTGGGTTTAAAAATAAAAGCAAACTAAAAGAAATATATACTGTAGCACTTTCTGAAACCATATCCTCAATCGTCCATTAAAAAAACACAACCAAGACTTTTGTATTCCGAAATAAAATGTACAAATATAATAAAAAAAAATTCTGAGATAAACAAAAATAAACAAACGCATTTGTTTGTTGTCTTCAAGTTGAGAAGAGAGATGATGGAGCGGGTAAAGGGTTTAAAATGTGGCAAATGATTTAAAAATGAAAACAGTATAATTAATAAAACTTCCTTATTTTTCGATTAATCAAAAACAAACAGAACATATCAAAAAAAGAAACAGAAACTTTTTATATGGACTTTGATGTAAAACTAAATTTTTGCTTTTCTTTCTTTCTTTCTTTCTTTCTTTCTTTCTTTCTTTCTTTCTTTCTCCTAGAGATGTTAGAGGAGAGAGATGTTGGAGGAAAGTCTGAAGCAGCTCCACAAAATATGGTAAATGACCTGGTAAATTCTTTTTTTCTCCTTTATTTTGTATATTCATTAGCACAATGGAGGTCTAGCTTCATGAGTCACCAGCTGTTTTTCATTCCCAAAACTATATTGGAAGCAACTCAGTGGGACACGATGGGAATTTTAACTTTGGTCCAAAGCAGTAAATCTCTGCCAGAATGCAGATAATCTACAGACAACTGTCCTACAACACGAGTAAGTGATTCACCTGACAAACTCATTTGCAATATAGCGTCATTAGCGGATTGATGAACTAGCATAGCAATAGTAATTTAGCAGAATGTTCTTAGACGTGTGTGTGTGTGTGTGTGTGTGTGTGTGTGTGTGTGTGTGTGTGTGTGTGTGTGTGTGTGTGTGTGATTAGTAGTGCCTCCGCAATGATTCTGTGATTTGCGATTTCATTACATTGGAGTATTGGAGGAGATAGCAAAAATGGAGAGGAGACAAAGAAAGAGAGAATGAGACCTTTAAATAGACACTGAAGATGGAGAGGAGATACATGGATCTGCATGCAGAATAGGTGCTTGAACACACACAGACAGACACACACACAGAGAAAAAAATAGCAGTAGGATACACTCACAGAACAAATTAGCTGATGAAAAATGCGGAAATTCTGGCAAAAAAGTAAACAAATTTATGACTGGAAATTAATCACAAGAACAAGCAGCACACGGAAATTAAATGTAATAAATAAATTCCTTAACATGTACAGTACAGACCAAAGGTTTGGACACACCTTCCAAAAGTTTGGACACACCACCTTTTCAACAGGACAATGACCCCAAACACACCTCCAGGCTGTGTAAGGGCTATTTGAGCATGAAGGAGAGTGATGGGGTGCTGCACCAGATGATCTGGCCTCCACAGTCACCGGACCTGAACCCGATCGAGATGGTTTGGGGTGAGCTGGACCGCAGAGTGAAGGCAAAAGGGCCAACAAGTGCTAAGCATCTCTGGGAACTCCTTCAAGACTGTTGGAAGACCATTTCAGGTGACGACCTCTTGAAGCTCATCAAGAGAATGCCAAGAGTGTGCAAAGCAGTAATCAAAGCAAAAGGTGGCTACTTTGAAGAACTTAGAATATGACATATGTTCAGTCGTTTCACACTTTTTTGTTATGTACGTATATAATTCCACATTAGTGTTAATTCATAGTTTTGATGCCTTCAGTGTGAATCTACAATTTTCATAGTCATGAAAATAAAGAAAACTCTTTGAATGAGAAGGTGTGTCCAAACTTTTGGTCTGTACTCTATTTGTAAAACTTTTTAAAGAAATCTTTAACCATGGAGTCAAAAAGGATCCCTAGACCTTAGATGATCTTTTGTTTCTAAAACTTTTGAGAGATTCTAAACTGACGCACAAAATGTATGAAAAATAAATCAAATCAAATTACCAGAGAAGTTCTATTCAAATAGCTATTTCACACATTTATAATTCATTTTAGTATTTGATTGATTAACAAATGGTCTTTAATTGTTAGGGAGGTTCAGTATTTGTATCTTTCCTGCCCACGCTAACGAAGCTCCACCCCTAAATTCTAATACGCTTCATATACAATGAAATCAAAAGAAAAGTTCGATACATATCTTTCAACAAACAAATAAACAAACAAACCTAAAATTGCTAACGATTGCTAATTGAATCATTTTAATCACCTATTTTACTTTTACCTATTAAACTGTAACTTTTAAGTTTTTGAACAATATTTGTTTAAAAAAAACTAAATTTTCAGCTTAAACTTTGGTTAAAACAAATTTAAATATCTCTGGTTGCTTGGTCATGTTGGGTTTCTGTATGTGTGAACCAAGCAGAAAAAAACAAAATAGAAAAAAAAGTAGGAGTATTTGTGTAGGAGTATTTCTTTATCATTGAAGCTGAAAAAAAAAATCTCTTTTACAGTCTACAAATAATGAGATCATATATAAAATATACATATATATATATATATATATATATATATATATATATATATATATATATATATATATATATATGAATGAGTGTACAGAGTTGAAGACTTTTTGCTTGGCTTATTAGCTGTTGCTCGTCACTGACCTCCGTCCCTGCTCGTACGTCACACACACTACATTTTGTTCAGATAATTTTTAACATGCTTGATAAATGTCAGGGGGCGTCATGGGTCAGGTCGCTTCTAAATCGCTCACACATAACGTAATGAGCAGCGAGCACTGATTTAGCTCCCTTCCTGTATTTCCGTCAAAAAGGGCTGAGAAAAATCTTGGGCAGAGGCACCAAAGGACAATCATGGTGTGTATTATTGATAAAAAAAGTATGTGTTGTATGTTACAGTGTGAACACACAGCAAGGTTTGTGTAGTATTTGTAAAAAAAAAAAAAAAAAAGACTTTTGAGAGAAAAGTCATAGAAGAGTGCTTACACTATTCTATTGTGTTTGGGGAGAGAGAGAGAGAGAGAGAGAGAGAGAGAGAGAGAGAGCGAGAGAGAGAGAGAGAGAGAGAGAGAGAGAACCTACAGTAGCGGTTAAGGTTAAGTGCCCCGAGCAAGGCCCTTAACCCTAAATTGTTCACCTGTTAAATTAAGATAAAATGTACGTCACTCTGGATAAAGGCGTCTGCCAAATGCTGTGCATGTAGCTAGCGCTTTCTGATTGGTCAAAACATCAGTTAATTGTCTATAACCGCGGCTCTGTTCTTGTTCTTTTATGTGAGTTATAATTATTATACTGTAGTATTACCCAGGGACTTGGAAAGTGGATGCTCCACCTAAACAAACTGCTTTTGTTTCATTTAGTTTTTAACATGCATATGACTGTTGATACAGTGAGTATTTTGTCATTGCACTCAGAAGACGTCTCAAGTGTCACTGCTGTGTAAGTCAGATATCAAGCTGTAACTTTGCCCAAGAAGGAAAAGTAATCATATTAAAATAATGATTGGACCTTGCAATGGCTTTTGATAAATAAATAAATAAATAAATAAATAAATAAATAAATAAATAAATAAATGAATGAATGAATGAATGAATGAATGAATGAATGAATGAATATTTTAAAGAGGCTTTTACTTATGTTGTGTGTTAACCAGTGATAATAATACATTTCTTAAGAAAAAATAAAAATATTATATGAATTATAGGCACAATTTACATTATTCTCTACATAATCCAAATAAAAAAGCAACTTAGCCAAATCTTCTTCTTTTTCTTTCTTTTAGCCCTTGGCATATTACCATTCAACATTCATTGCGATGACTCGCTTTTTATATAAGGACAAAAAAAAAAAACATCTTTTGCATTTAACTTGTCTTGAGGCAACATCCAGCACAGTCACGGTTCATTCTAGCTGAAAAAGATGTATATTTCCTTAACGGCAGAAGAATACCAATGTAAAAATTGATCATATTTGAATTACTGTACAAGGCTTTTATCTGCAATATAAAAGAGCGTTGTGTAAACAGGAATATTTCAAGAAAATAACAGCCAGATTTAATTTTATTCCATTGAAGTATACTATGGCTTCAGTAACACGGTTTTATACAGGCTTCATATAATGTAGGTTAATGCAGCTTAGGGTGAGTCGAGTAAATGGGATCGTAGCACTAAACCTCAAACTAAACCTCTGAGGGCTTTTATCCACGTTTAATACTTCCTTTAAACTAATTTTGCATACAGCATAAAATTCCTAGGTGTGTGCAATAAATCCTAAATGATAAATTAAAACAATTTTACACAATAACTCATATGTATCAAACCAACAGTTCTATTACTGTTGAATAGCAATTATAGGTTGTATTGAAGTTTTATTTAACAGCTGCGAAACGAAATATGACTTTCAACAAAGAAAATAGTTTTGTTGACTTTCAAACAAAAAGTTGAAGGAGGTGAAAATGATAAAAAAAACAACAACAACAACAACAACAAATAAATCTGACTGTACCTATGATATTTTTCAACAATATGTATAGGAATATAACTTTTTAACAGTATTAACTTCAACCATTACAGACATCCCTCTGTTATGCTAATTTCTGAGGCAAAATGATTGTAGCTGCTGCTAATATGCTAATTCAAACATAGTCTATAATCCCATCATTTGTATCTATACAAGATCACTCTCAGAACAATTAGACCTGGCGAGGGATTATTTTTTTATCTAAACAATATAACAAAACTTCATTATTTATATACAACCTCAAAAGTGTTCACACAGCTTTATGTGGGTATATGCTAATTAGGAAAAATACGTAGGCCTAAAAAGCCCTAAAACTTTAAAAACTTTTAACATATAAAGCTTACAGTATATCTTACAAATATACTGCATTGCAGTGACTCAGAGAAAAGTTTTGTGGATTTTTTTTCTACTAGGCAGCTAGCTATGTTACATACGTAAATAGATAGCTGCCTAGCTAAAAGTGAGGTTTTAATGAAGACCACACAAATATAGATATTTTCTGAAATATCTTAAATTCAGCATATTTCAGCTGTATGCTAAAAAGCTAGGTTTTCAGAAGTACCAGTAAACTTTTTAACACGGCCTCAGAAGGGTCAGCAAACTAAGATAGCTACTTAGCATCAAGATGTGAGTAAGTGTATTATAAGGTGTATTATAACTTAAGGTTTTTCCAGAGTAGTACAATGAATATCTGCAATGTTATTTAGCCTTCATGTGGTAACAAAATTAGCATAAATACCAGTTTCCTACTGGGACGTTGCACAGGTGGAAACAGTGCTGCCCACTGTGAGACTCTGAGGTAATTTTGATACACCTGTTTCTGAAATGGAAGGAGTCCTAAAACTTCAATATGGTGGAAAAGCGTACAGTTTCGGTGCTGATGGTTTTAGCTTTTTATCACTGTTTTAATTTCAACCTCTCCTGTGAAAGGGAACTTTCTATTATCGAACTACACATAGTTTTAATGGTCTCCTGATAGATGGATAGTGCTCTATAACACAAGAGTTTATATGGCTCATACATTTCATAATACCCTGGATCATTTCCCTAGAGTGTTTCATCACTAGAGAAAAAAAGTGTGTCATATCTAAACACAAAAGTGGGGAAATAGTTTTGGGAGCTAAAAGCAATTTATCTTAAAACGGATGCCTTATGTGACAAGGTAGCGCGCAAAGTCTTAAATAAATTCAAATAAAGAAAAAAAAAAGAAATGGTAACAGAATCTGTTGTAAGAGAAAAGTGGTGATGACCTGCTGCTTTGGCGATATGGTACTTTTTGATAGATTTTTTTTTGTTGTCTTGTATTAAGTTCATGGAAAGGAATTTTGACACTACAAAAAAAACAAAAAAACACGTCTGTTTGACTACTTGATTATCAGTTTTTGATGGACTGCATTATATCGTCTTGGAGATTCTAGCAGTAAGTGCTGGCTCAAAGACACCTTAGTAACCTCTACTCTGCCTGTCTATTAAATAAAACACTCACTGGTGAAATAAAATTAGCTCTAACTCTGAACCCATATTGACACGGTTGTCCTATACTATAACTTCCTGAGTGCATGGACATTTCCAAGCACTCCAAGTGCAGAGTTTCAACATTCTTTGGTGAGGTATTAAATTGACACTGGTGTCAGCTGGGAAAAGGGCAGCATAAGCTTAAGGAGATACTTCACTTACCCGGTCTTAGCAAAATTTGTCCAGTATGTCATCACCACTGCGCTGAGCATGACGTCATTTTTGGAAAAGTTGCAATTGAACAGATCGGTCGGGCCAATCATAGGGATCCCGAACACGTACGGGACCTCGTCTCCATGCGCCGAGTCTGCCCAGCTTGGCTTCATCTCGCTCTGGCAATGGTGGTAGAAAGCGTAGAAGTATGTTGGCGATCCATACTGGGCATGCAGGTCGGCTGTAGCTACAGCAGGTGCCACCCACTGGTGATCTGTAAATAATGCAACCAAAGTCTTGCGCCTGGTCTCTGGATTCTCCTTATCAGCCCAATCGGTGTACATGAACTTGATAGTCTCCCTGAGCGTATCCTTCCCCTCCGGATAACCGTACAGGTGGTCCACAAAATCCGACACTGCGAAATCAAAGTCATTGGCCGACACGCCATCCTCGCTATCTACAATCCCATCCACGAACTTGAAACCTTCGCCCTGGTTGACACCCAACATTATGTCATAGTTCAGGAACTCGCCCTGCTCCATGAGGATCTGTGGGTCGTCAGGGATGACATCGCCATCTATGACCGGACCGAATGCAATGTGGTACTTGGCCTGTGTTATGTATTGCTCGATCAGCTCCTTGTAGTTCTTGTTTTGCAAGCATTCCACCAGTTCGATGGTATCCAGCATGTTGCAGCCTACTTTTTCAGCAAGCAAGCGCGTGTACTTGGCCGGCTGGTAATTGACGGCCCAGCTGGATAGAGCCGTGCCACTTTGGATGATGGCTTTCTGAAACAGATCTACAAACGGGAAGAAATAAGCAGCCATTAGTGCACTTAGACCACTCTGCTAAAAGCTGAAGCACCAGTGTAACTATTCTGATCAATGCTAAAACTCAATGGAAATGTGCAGAGAATAAACCAGGACAAAGGGAAAAAGGCATGAGAGGAATCCAACTTCCAGTTACTCTGATCACTGTGGTCATTTCAGGTTAGTATTCCAGAACGAAATATTTTTGAAGATATTTCTACTGACCAAAAATAACATCGGCTGCTGAGATGAGCTAGGATTCCCATATTACTCTCCCCACCAAGATGCAACTTTAATATTTAACTAATCTAAGTAGCTATCTTAAAGAAGTTATCCTGCATTTGAATACATTATTGTAATCTTCACTTTTCCATTTCAAATCTAGCATGTTGGAAAACATGTCCCCATTTTAGTAGTATTTACTACTGTCCAGTAACATGGTCTTCATTTCTAAAGGCTTCATTTTTAATTTCTTCTAGACATGTAACTTCAAAATCTCGTTGTGCAAACACATCGTGCAACTAGATTAAAATGCAAGAGAATGGATCATGTTGCCAACATGAATATTTTTGGGGCATAAGAATTACTTTCCCTGTTTTGCCACTTTGTAAATAGGCCACAGCACACCAGGAAGTGTTCCTCTGTGTGTGTGTGTGTGTGTGTGTGTGTGTGTGTGTGTGTGTGTGTGTGTGTGTGTGTGTGTGTGTGTGTGTGTGTGTGTGTGTGATGTTTTGCCCATACTTTCTATTTATATCATCTCAGTCTAGTGATTCAATCAGGGCAATATGAGGACCGAGTGAGAACAGAGTTATCTGTATCTTCATAACGGCTTTCATTTTCCATCACTTTATTTAGCCTTTGTGGAGACCGAGCGTCTGAGGTGAACGCTGACAAAAACACATAAAACCTTTGTATTGGACCTCTGTCAGATCAGCCATGCGTGGCAGCAGATTCGTGTTGCAGATTTTGTCCTAGACAAAAAAAAGATAACTAGAGGCTTGGAGATGATGATTCAGTGACACAGAAGGAAAACAGAGCCCTCAATCCATTCCATATTTTCAGTAATGTAATGAAAGCTGTGTTTTTACTAGTACATATAGCATAGTACATATATCTGTATCTGTTAAGTGCTCCAAATAACTGTGTGTGGGTGTGGCTTAAATCTTAAAGGCTCTTGAGTTGACTTATTTTTTAAATGTACGTCAATGGCAATGTGGTAGCTTAGTGGTTAAGGTGTTGGGCTACTGATCGCAAGGTTTGAACCCCACTGCCACCAAACTGCCACTGCTGGGCCCATGAGCAAGGCCCTTAACATTGTATTGATGCAAAGGACAACTCCATGTGGTCCTTATTTGTCAGACTGAGTGTCACCCATATGAGGATGAGGTTCCCCTTTGAGTCTGGTTCCTCTCAAGGTTTCTTCCTTTACCATACAAGAGAGGTTTTTCCTCACTGGTTGCCTGAGTCACCTCAGACTTGCTCATTGGGGATAAATACAAACACATTTAAATATATCTAATATGAATCTTGAATTTTGTGTTCTATTAATCTTTATATTATTCTTTATAATAACCTTTTCTTCTATGTTTATGTTCTGTAAAGCTGCTTTGAGACGATGTCAACTGTAGAAAGCGCTATACAAATGAACTTGAATTGAATTGAATTGAATTAACCCTCAGGTACTCAGCTGTGTAAATGTAGGTCGCTCTGGATAAGGACGTCTGCCAAATGCCGTAAATATTAATACACTTGGCAGACGCCCTCATCCAGAGCGACTTACATTACAGACAGAGTTAAGGGCCTTGCTCAAGGGCCCAGCAGTGGCAGGGTTAGGGTTTGGGTTAGTCCAACATCTTAACCACTCAACTACCACTTCCTTTTAACATTTATCTTGATGACTATGCCCTAGGAAACCCCTGGAACATTCTAGAAAAGAATTTATCTTTATGTATATTGTTCTAGCACAATTAATTGTATAAACATATAAAGGTATAAACACTGACCAGGCAGTTCATAAGGATGAATGAATGAATTTAATAAAAGAAATGGCTTACAAGTGTGACCCCAGTATATTGGATTCACAAGACAAGACAATTTTGAAAAGAAATGAAGAATAAATATTAATAGTTGTTTATTACTAAAAAACTAAAACCAATCTTTTGCAAGATCTCAGCAGCTAGAGCAGAAATAATGTGCTAGTAAATGCTGTTCGCAGTATTGGCATTATATAATTCAAAATATATTTATAAATCATAACTGACCCTTCCAGACAAGCAGGCAGGGGGTACTGTGCATCTCGCCCGCATTATTTTAATCAAGCATGTCACATCCTCAGTCCAGATTGAATTGCAAGTTCTGGGGGAAGAGACGCTGTTGCCAGAGGACATTTGATCCATTATGAGATTTCACTTCGATCTGTTTTTTTTTTTTTTTTAACCACCGAAAGGTAAGCTTTGTAGTCTAATGTTGTGCATCAGCTGGTTGCTTTTTAGCTACGGCATTCAAATAGATTCTAATGGGATGAAAAAAAACAAAAAAAACTTGCCAGAGTGCTTTCAAGAGTGGACAGTATTCAGTGTCTGAAAAGTGCTATGAAAGGCCTAAGTGGTTAAACAGCTTCCGAGCGATATTTTTAGCATCTAAACACAACAATGGCATCGCAAGTGCACTCCAAAATAGCCAGCTTTATTCTGAATCTTCACTTTGTGCCGGTTGTATAATTCATCCATTACAATTGGTGAAACAAGTGTGAATATTAAATTAGTTATAGATCATGTAGCAGGTTGAAGGTTTGGGAAGTGGTCACTCATTAATTTCATACCTTGGAGATTGGGAGCTGAGCAATTAGGGTTTTATAATAGAAAGAAAAAAAAATCTCTGGACTTTTGTGGGGTTTTTTTTTTTTCTGGACTAACCTCAACTAACAGGGTTTGAGCTTGATGGTACCTTCACATCCTGACCTAATGAATTGCATGTGGATATTTTTAGAGTCTGTTAAATGTTGTAAATGTAAACGAAACCCTGGATTGTTGCAATATCACCCATGAGATTTTATCTCAGGCTTCAGTTTACGGTGACTTTTGAGATGTTCCTTGACATTTCATTACCATCTTATTAACATGAAAGCGATTCTTCGGATGATAAAATGTGCAATCTGAGTGACTTTTAACTTTCAAAAATAAATCTATAAAGTACAGAATGAGGATTAGAAGCTTATTCTTTAAAGGCTCATTATTTAAATTCATACAATCATATTTTGATTATTTATTGTGGCTCTGAAGCCCTACTGACAGATCATATTAGCATTGAGTTGATATTATTTATAGACCTACTTGCTTTTGAGTTATTGAGGTTCAGATTAAATCGATTCCATTCAATTGACTACAAGAACTCGATGAAAAATATAATCCGAATTTAACAGACCCCTAGCCATGCTTTCTCTGGGTCAGACATCTGAAACCCAAATACCGCTGAAAACAAACACTAAGATGATTAGTAAAACAAGCAGTAATTAAACTTAACGTACCCTCTGAATAATGGGACAGGGTCAGCAAGCTCACGCATGACGCTCCAGCTCCCGATCCAAATATCGTCACCCTTTTCGGATCGCCTTTGAAGGCCTGGATGTTGTCTTTGATCCACCGCAATGCTTGAATCTGGTCCAACAGGCCGTAATTCCCTTTGGCAGCTTGATCCCCTGTGCTTAGAAATCCTGTTGGCACAGAATATAACAACATTTGAGCATTGTTGAATTGATTTAAAAAAAAAAATAAAGAGGTAGTGAAGCATATAGCAGAGTCCCGGGATTGATTGATGTGTGAATGGTTAATCCTGTACAATCAGACCTGGGTTTTGGCAACAGTGTAACAGCAAGAGAAAGAAGGAGACATGATTTGCAGACAACGACATGACTATTTTATTTCATTTTTTTCGTGTTTATGTGTTGAGAGAAAGATGAGGAGATCATTAAAAGAGAATCAGCAGTGGGTCATCAGGTAGTTTTAGCTGACGTCTTCAATACAGTAAAAGTAGATAAGGCTCATGGGTACTGTAGTATTTAGTTTACTGTCCGATTTGACACACCGAATAGATGGAAAATACGGCTTTTCTCAGAAATGAAACCATAGCACAATGGTTAGTACTAGTAGTAGTAGTAAATCTCCTGGTTATATGTTGAGTAATGTAGTGCTTAAAGTTTAAAAATGAATAACAAATGAGCAAAAACAATGCTGCCAAATGGTGCAGACAAGAAAGATGCTTCCTATTGAAATACATTAGATCGAAAGTCGTGCTGAGTGCATTTAAAAAAAAAAAAACAACAACAACTTTGACACTTTTTCATTGTAACTTTGAACAAATGTTTTAAACTCATGGTATCTTAAGTATGTAACCTAGTGAGCCAACATTAATGTATTCAATGTTAGAGATTTAAGTACTTATGTACGTCGCTCTGGATAAGGGCGTCTGCCAAATGCTGTAAATGTAAAAATGTAAATGAGTGACACGAAAAAAAGGGAAATTCGTGTCCACGAACACGAATCAAATAGATTACATTTCGTGACCTATGTCACGAACTGCCGTGAGACTGGGTTGTATAGTGACTGTTTGCAGTATCTATACTCAAGGTCGATGCATTTGAATGGAAGATCGTTTCGGCCGAAAGCGTGTTGCCACGTTATTTTCTTTAAGGACTGGTGTAGCCTTTTACACATTACTCGCTCCATCTCGCAACACCGACCTTTTAAAGCCAGCACTTGCCCACGTCCACAGTCTAACACCGGACCCTTTATAATAATAAAGTAATGGATATTGAGTGTCATAAAACGTCTAGTGTTAAACTATTTCTCTTTTAGCTTTCTCTTAACTAAGACTATGTTTACATGACTTTATGAGCATAAAGTTATTTATTAAAATACTGCATACACAACCAAACCCCCACCCCCGTCCTCCTCCCCCCCGGGTCTGTACCAGCTCCGATTGTCTTCCGTGCGATAAAGATTTTGGACCTCCACTGAGATGAGGCCGACTCAGTGAATCCTGAGGCATCTAGAGATCTATCAGCTACAGTTAGACGTTAGACTCTGCTATACTAAAATGATGTGAACACCATGTGATCTTTTGCATCTATGCAACATCTGTTTGACTGTATGTTTATAATCACACCCTCCAGTGTCACCCATATGAGGATGAGGTTCCCCTTTGAGTCTGGTTCCTCTCAAGGTTTCTTCCTTTACCGTCTAAGGGTGTTTTTCCTCACCACTGTAGAGGATTTTCTTCATGTAAGATGCTTTGCTTCTTTTTGGCCTGTGATAAGAATTTATGGATGCAGTTTTTTTGTTATTTTTTTGTCATGCTGATTCTCTCACAATAGCCTCCTCACCTTTGTGCCAAAGCATCAAACTGTTTCAGCAAATGTCTGAAACTTAGCCTGAAGGATTTGCTCTGTGCAGAGGGCACTAATGGCTGCCCCTAATATTCCCTAAGTTTTATTTCCGCCTTATCGCGACGGCCCATCGCCTTGACAACCAGATCAAAAAGATTTCAGATGCACAAAGAGATCATCCGAAGTGCGCTTTTTTACACGGTTATTTGGCCATCATGTCTACTTGCAAAGGGTTTGGTGTTACAGTACCTTTATTTCAATTCCTGACGTTTTTTTGGCTGCTCTTTTTAAACGTGAATGCCAAAAGTGTCCCATTTATCGCGGTGTTTAAAATAAGTCATTCAAGTGATATGGGGGGAAAAAAGTGACAGCTTGGCAGCGACCTTTGTGAGATCCTTGCTGTGAAAGGGGGAAAAAATTGCTCAATTATATGACTCAATTATAATTATAATGCACGCTCAGCATGGCAGGATCTTTTTCAGAGCTCTGTCAGGAACCTATGTCATTGCTTTCGCAGTGTCTATGAAGTACTAAATCATCCGTGCCACTTAAGAGACTCCTATAACGCAGTGACTTCTCGAAGGAATGGACTCATGATATGATCTCGGCGACGTTTTAAGTGAAAAGTGGCGCTCTGATGCAGATCCGGCAAGGAACATACATGTTCTTGGTGTTGAGTTGGAATGAATCTGTTAAAATAAATAAAACACAGGGAATCTTTCCACCTTGGGTGCATGGTGATAGTTATCTTGTTTCTCCAAAAGCCAAAAGGAAACATTGGCAAATATCAATCCTTCAAATATGTCAAATTACGCGCTACTGCAGTGATCGGCTTGTGGCTTACTAACCAACCCTAAATAATCAATGAGCAAAAAATTGCCACTTGACAGATTAGCCAAGAGGTTTAAACCCATTAGCAATGCCTCGCAGCAGCCTCCAGGGTGTCTGCTCCATTCTCTTGGCCAGACTTGGCCTCATTCCCCTCCGGAGGGTGCAGTTATAGACCAGAACAGTTCAGGGTAAATAGGATAAGGAGTATGTGTAAGCAGAAGAGAGATTTAGTTGGTCATGCTGACATGGGGCTGGAGGGATTACAACATTGGCAACTCTAGAACCCTGAAACGGATATCCTGGAGCCTCGGTGTGGATAGAATTGCCAAAATATTTTGACTTCTTAATGAAGACTTCATAACACTGACACTTCTCCAAAAGTCATAAAAAACTCTACTTATGAAAAAGGGAACTTACAATATTTGGCACCTGGTTTATTGGCAGCCACATGTTTATTAATGACCGTAGCATGTAACAGAAATGAGACTCTTTCAATAATATTTTATGAGGTTGAAAAACACTTACAGAAGTATTTTGGTCCAATCCTCGATTCCTAGTATTTAAATTCCAAGATTGCATCCTAGGTCCTTTTCCTGGCAGCTTCAGCTTTACCCATAATGATGAACAACCAACCAAAAGGTTTATATGTCTGACTGTTTCTTTACACTAAGAACAATTTTTAGATAAATAAATGTGGTAAAAAAAAAAAAAAGTGGTTGTTTTTAGCCAGTTACAATGGTTTGGGTCAGATCCAGTTTGTGCTTTTTTTCAAACCACTGGAAGGAGATCTCAGGGTATAACCAGGACCCTATGGAGAACTAGGAATAAGGAACGGACTGACCTGCTTTACCTGTTGCCACCACAAACCTCACCATGAATAGCAGAAGGAAAATAAACGAACAAATAATTCTAATATATATTTATTAGTAACAAATACATACCGAATCTTATCTGACTTAAAGGCAGGGTCTCTGATTTTTGAAAGCCAATGTCGACATTTGAAATCACCAAAACAAGCAAGAAAAAATCACCTCAAGTAAAGTCGGCCACATATTCACAGATTGGAGTTTCCCGAGTCAATAGCTCCTGAGCTAAACTCTGTTACTACACCAATAACACCTCTTTTCTATCATAGTAATGTAGAGATGTAGCTACAAGCACACAAAACACGGTTGTAGCTGCCTCTCTACATTACTATGATAGAAAAGAGGTGTTATTTGTGTAGTAACAGCGTTTAGCTCAGGAGTTATTGACTCGGGAAACTTCAACCTGTGAATATATGGCCGACTTCCTGCTCCTTCAGTTCTCTCCAGCGCTGGAAAGCGGATCCTATATTAACATGTCCTACTTCTTGCCTTATCGTAAGTCTTTCTTCTCTTTCTTTGTTTTTATCCCGCATGTCAATGTTAAAACCGCTTTCTGCTAATGTCACACATGCACACTGAACACTCTCTCTGCCCATATTAACAAGCCCCGCCCCTTTATGCTCATTGGCTACATGTTAGTTTTGATTTTTGTTTATTACTCAGTTTTCTGAAACATTTCTCAAAAATAAGAGACCCTGCTTTTAACTATCAAAAAATATTGTTTAAAAAATAAATAATTTTGGTGCTTATATGCTTTTTTACATTTTTTTAATCATTTGGTTTACTTTTTTTTACAAAATTATTGCCACTTCCAATATTATGTGACTTGAAAATTAGTTGTGTGTAACTAGTTGTGTATATTGTTTTGCAACTTGAACCAACTTTCTGTTAAAAGCTGACTAAAATCCACAGCTGGACCCTTCGCAAAGCTGTTTACGAGTCACTCAGGTATTCCAGAGCGTACTGCAGTTCCAGGTTAGAGATATTACTAAGCATTAATGCAGTCTCCGGTGTGGGGATTAAGGCTAGGCCTTCATCGGCTCTCTGCCCCTATCTCACTGGTTCTCGCTAATCTCTGTCTGTATTAAAAAATGAAGCTGCCAGAAGCTTCCGGCAGCATTATAAGCAGCTCTGACCAAACACCGGAGACAGATCACCAGTTTGAATGACACTGGACATACAGCTGTCCTTCAGACTCTTCCCTTCAAACAGTCAATGTGATTGCTGTCTCAGACTGGATTGAGTGCAATCGTGAGCACATTAGCATCATCAACAAAGCGTGAATGACATAATTATGCAACAGGAATGAAATTTTTATGACTAGATATGTGCTTTCACTTAGGGCTAAATAAATCAGTTTGAGGAAATTATCAATTCACCAAAAATGGTCTTGGAATACAAATGTATGACATTTAAGAGGAATGATTAACTGTAACAATTCTGTCTTTGTGTGTGTGTGTGTGTGTGTGTGTGTGTGTGTGTGTGTGTGTGTGTGTGTGTGTGTGTGTGTGTGTGTGTGTGTGTGTGAGAGAGAGAGAGCTCTTCCTTAAACACTCCATTGTACTCCCTCTTTTATCGCTGCCGCCTAGAAAGGTATCGATCCTCTAAAATCTGCTGACATGACTGATAATGTTGGAAGCTGTGCATTAAAAGTTCTGGCCAGTTACCAGCTAAAAACAATATTAATCACGCAGCATGTTTAACAACATTATTTATGCAGAAGAATGATCATTAAGCACAGCTGGATTTGAGCTGGAGAGAGAGATTGATTTGTTACATAATCCATACCTCTTCCTTCCCCTGAGCTTTGTTTGCCGTACATTTCCGGACATAATTACGCTATATAAAAAGGCGCTATCTTTTTTCGATTATTTATTCAAAAACAAAAAACAACAACGTTATGCTGTGTAATGAATTGCAATAACCCTCAGATTGTACCTGCTTGTAACTGCCCTTCACATTGATTGATAGATCTGATTTTGACACAATAACATCGTTCAGAAATGCAACTCAAGGAAACACACTAAGTGAAGAGTAAGGTTATAGAGAGTGGATAAATCATGTCAGTTTTTTTTTTAACTTAAATGTAATCCATCGAATTGCAACATTAAAGTGATAAATAAGTAGAAATCATGTCAGGATATGCCATGCTGATAGACTCTCGACAGAAAAAAAGTTGCATAATAAATTCAACAATGTATAGTTTGTATTTTAGGGGTGCATAAACTTATGCTAATTAATCATTGTACTATTTTTTTTCCCCCTGTGGTTTTCCCCAGATATATCAGAGAGGCTGCCAGGAGACTTACATCAACATTCTTCATGTGTACTGTATAAGTTATGGACCTTTGCCTATAATACACCAAAACAGAGACAGTTATCCATAATCCTGAGGTCAAACATGTTACGGTCTGATGAGACCAACGTAAAACCTTTTGGTCATTATTCAAAAACTTAGCTTCAGTGCAAATCCCCCAAACACCATACTCATGCTGAAGCACTTCTCTTGTATACAGAATGCTCTCTCTCAGGGATCATGACAGTTCTACTGTATATTGGGTTCATTTTCAGATTGTTTTTGTACAGTATATGAACTCTTTTCTTGTTTTGTATTATGTATTATTATTATTACAATGATAATAATTATTATTATTATTAGGAAGAGGAGGAGGAGGACTGGGAGGAAATGAAAGTAATAATTACAGTAATAATTGTGGTTGTGAAAGTAAGCGCTAGTATCAGTATCAGTAGTAGCAGTTTCAGTAGCAGTTGTAGAAGTAGTAATAGTAGCAGTAGCAGTAGTAGTTGCAGTAGCGGTTTTAGAAGCAGATTCAATAGCAGTAGCAGTAGCAGTATCAGTTGTATTAGCGCTAGAAGTAGCAGAAGCCATATCAGAGGCAGCTGTATCAGTAGTAGCAGGAACAGTAGCAGTAGCAGTATCAGTATCAGTAGTACAGTAGTTGCAGTATCAGTAGCAGTTGTATTAGCGCTAGAAGTAGCAGAAGCAGTATCAGAGGTAGCTGTAACAGTAATATCAGTATCAGTAGTAGTTTCAGTAGCAGAAGCAGTATCATTATCGGTATCAGTTGTACAGTACTAGCGCTAGAAATAGTAGTTGCAGTAGCAGTTTCAGTAGCAGTATCAGTTGTACTAGCGCTAGAAGTAGTAGTAGTAGCAGTAGCAGTTTTAGTAGCAGTTTCATTAGCAGTAGCAGTTTTAGTAGCAGTTTCATTAGCAGTAGCAGTTTTAGTAGCAGTTTCATTAGCAGTAGCAGTATTAGTTGTATTAGTATTAGTTGTACTAGCACTAGAAGTAGCAGTATCAGAAGTATCAGTATCAGTAGCAGAAGCAGTATCAATAGCAGTTGTACTATAGCTAGATGTAGTAGTAGCAATAAGGCAGTAGGCCAGGCAGCTTTTGCCATTCATTGCCATTTGCTAATGTAATTAGTTCCAGCTAATTCTTAGTCAATAAGAGCACAGACCCTAATCATAAACCTAAATCAAGAGAGAAAATAAATAAAATAAAGCCAGTTAGACTGCCAGAAACACTGACACCTTCATATTCACTTTAATCCTTGATTATTGCTTGGCATCATTTTTCTATCAACAACACTATGCTGATGAGGCTTTAAATAAACAGACCGACATTATGTTTATTAAAAAAAAACACAACAAAAAAATACACAGAGAACACTGATGCTTGCTATGTTCTCTTACTGGAAAAAAAAAAGCAGACAAACCAAACGCTTGGAAAAACGTCTATACTGTATTCTCCTATATTAGTGATTTTTAAAGGCAGGGTCTCCAATTTTTGAAAGCCAATGTTGACATAAAAATCACCAAAACAAACACGCCCCTAACCGAACTGGGTCCCACCCCCTGTATTGATAGCTCCGCCCACACATACATACGTAACCCAGGCAAATAATGGAAAGAAATGTGTCTTTATCATAGCTGAAGGGAAGAAAAATACGATTGCAGATAAAAAAGCAAAAATGACACACAGCATTTATTAGTTCTATGAAACAAAGCAAAACAGCGTTTAGCTCAGGAGTTATTCACTCGGGAAACTCCGACCTGTGAATATGTGGCCGACTTCCTGCTCCTTCAGTTCTCTCCAGCGCTGGAAAGCTGATCCTATATTAACACGTCCTACTTCTTGCCTTATCGCAAGCCTTTCTTCTCTTTCTTTCTTTGTTTTTATCCTCCATGTCAATGTTAAAACCCCTTTCTGCTAATGTCACACATGCGCACTGAACACTCTCTCCGCCGCATATTGACAAGACCCGCCCCTTTCTGCTCATTGGCTACAAGTTTGTTTTGATTTTTGTTTATTATTCGGCACAACTCGGTTTTCTGAAGCATTTCTCAAAAATCTGAGACCCTGCCTTTAAGTGCTAGTCTATGATCTTGCTTGAAGTATCATGACATAAACAATTTTGATAAAACTTTGTTACGTTAGACGAAAATGTCTGGAAATTGAGTTATTAGTGTCTCCAGTAGGTATAGTGAGCCGCGATCCTTATCAGTGCCTGAAATCACACTTAGGAAGCTTGAAAGCTTATTGAGACACACCCTGTGTGTGTGTGTGTGTGTGTGTGTGTGTGTGTGTGTGTGTGTGTGTGTGTGTGTGTGTGTGTGTGTGTGTGTCATATATAATGTAAACCCTGATTAAAATACAGCACTTCCTTTAGCTTCCTTTAGATATAGCGCTGATTGCATGAATCGTTTTGTCTATGACACTGAATATCTTCTTAAAAAATTTCAATATCCAAAAAAGAGAGAAGATAAGAAAGAAAAGGGAAAAAAAAAGAAAAAAGAAAGCCAGCATCCTGACAGATTGACGTTAATAGTTCCTAATTGTGCTCGCTGTCAGCAAGATAATCCTTTTGGTTCCCAGATGAAATGTTAATTATCAAAGGGAGTGATGTGCGGGGAACATTGCGGATTAACTGAGCTGGGTCAGGTCACTCGCACAAACACACACACACACACACACACACACACACACACACACACACACACACACACACACACACACACACAAAGCCTTTTCATGCCACTGAAATCAGCCCAGCTCCTAAACCTGTATTGTGATCTTTAAACTTCCTCAGCTCGCAGAATCAAGTGCATTCGTTTATTATTCTCTCCGGTGCATCACCTATTTAAAATTCTATATTTACCTGGCACAACACATGACATTGAATACTGATAGAATCCACGCTTTGTCTTCTTTGAAGGGAAAGACAAAACCTGACGCATTGCAGTTCCCGAGGTTTGCGCACATCTACCGTCAAACAGCTGGAACAATCTACACTTAGGCTTCAGTGAAATCCTCAGTCAAAGAGCCAGGACGAGTTTGCACCACAATGGAGTCGAAGCTCATTTATCCTCTTTGCCAAGTCTGAACAAACCAAACTTAGCTTGATACACGCTGTGCGCTGCCAATGTTTGATTTTACGTCCACGCTATACAGAAAATACCAGCAAAGAACCATGACAAGCAAAAAATTTAACCCTTTGTACCAGCATTAGGGAAGATTTGCAATCAGTGTAAACAAGCGAATTATTTTATGATCGTGAATCTGATCTAAAATGTGTCAAAAAGATTTGTGTGGAAAAATAATGTATATTTAGTATCTAGTATAGTATAAAAACAGACACTGTTGAACATGGAAACAACCAAACAGACACAAATATTGTTTTACAGCCAGAGGATTTTTTTTTATTATTCAGAAGGTTTCTTTTTAGTAGCTAATTTAAGTAAATGAGGTTTACTTACATAAATGTATACTGTACATTCAATTCATTATAAAGCGTAAAATATCATATCATTATACAGTTATACAACTGATACACCTTAAGGTGACCTGTTACAGGATGATGTCTAACATCATCCACTTCGCTATTCGTTATTGTTCTGTGTGTTTACAATTACGCTACGTGTTGTCTGTATTGTTATTGGTTGTTTTCCTTATTGTGTTTATATTGCCTGCATTTGTTTTGATTATTAGCTTGTCTATTTAAACCCCTGTGTGTCTTCTAATCTCTGCGAGGTATTCGTTTCTTTTCCTTTGGAGTTTGTTGATACCGAGCTTTTTGTTCTTGTTTCTTGATTCTGTTGAGTTTTTGACTTTGCCTTGTTATCTCTTCTCCACCTTGATATCTTGATTTTGCCATGTCAGAGACACCGGAGACTTCTTTCAGACATGCCAAATAACGTCATTTTTAAATCGGTTTATGTTGCCCAGTTGAAGTGAAGTGAAGTGACATACGGCTAAGTACGTTGACCCATACTCAGAATCAGAATTCGTCCTCTGCATTTAACCCATCCAAAGTGCACACACACAGCAATGAACACACACACACCGTGAACACACACCCATTTATGCTGCGGCGCCCGGGGAGCAGTTGGGGGAGATTCGGTGCCTTGCTCAGTCGTGGCCGGCCTGAGACTCGAACCCACAACCTTCAGGTTACAA
The DNA here is from genome assembly GCF_022655615.1 of Tachysurus fulvidraco. Classification (NCBI taxonomy): domain Eukaryota; kingdom Metazoa; phylum Chordata; class Actinopteri; order Siluriformes; family Bagridae; genus Tachysurus; species Tachysurus fulvidraco. Next base: position 13,932,258 of record NC_062535.1, on the reverse strand, counting down.
GTCAGACGCCACGACTGCCCCCAGTTTATGTTGTTACCATAGAAACGTATTGGTACTGACACATTAAGATAAACCTGTGATTTATATTTACAGCCTCTGAATCCACCAATCAGAAGCTGATTATATATATATATATATATAAAAATCCTTTCAGGGGTTTTCACCTGGTGGTCCAGCAGCAGGATCCCACCACTGTGCTGACCCCAATGGAGCAGCCGAAAGAAAAACAACAACTTTCAAAGTTTTTTTAGACTGACCTTCTGGGATAACTGATATATCATTAAAAAAAAAATCAGTGTAGAAACAATAGACTGCCTTTTTTTTTAATCTGAAAGGATTCAAAAACAGAACACATTTGGGAAGCTTTTAATCCTTAACTATTTGAAGAACCATTTAAAAACAATTCATCCATAGTTTTTTTTTTTTATTGTTGCAGACAAAATCCACGTAAAAAAAAAATTGATAAATTGAACTGAATCCTACACCAGACTGTATCCCTTTTAGAAAAAGCATTGAAGCAGAACTTTTCTATCAACCTAGAAGCATTAACCATTACATTAAGCTTGAGAAACTCCTTTTCTGGATCTACTGCATCTTACGGCTTGCTCGTAAAAACCCACAGCTAGGTTTCAATTATTGAATGTCTGCCGGCATACGAGCAGAACCATTAACCTACAAACCACAAGACATGACTGCATTTGGTAGCTGATACATGCCAAGAGGCTTGAGGTTACATAACACAATACCATCTGATTGACAGCTGAACGGGAAACCAAACTCTCAAAGTGGATCTGCGATCACTGGGGAAATCTGAATGCATTAATGTCATGGACTCAAAAGTGTCACATGTGTGAAGAAAAAGCTTGGTTTATTCCCAACAGTTATTTAAGTGTATATAGAATTGAATTGACAAGTACAGCTTTAAACACGGGGGTTAAATACTATTACACACTTCTTGTTCCATGACACAGAACAAACAACTTCATGGTCTCATATATCCAGTGTTAATAAACACACGTATTCTTAGACGTCGCTTAACTTTCCGTTTAATGTATATTTAGTGATCTGCCATCTGTTGTTTGCACAGTGAAAAACCATCATTGGGCGATGCCAACAAATAAATAAATAAATAAATAAATAAATAAATAAATAAATAAATAAATAAAATTTGTTCCAATTTCCATTTCATTTACATTTATTCATTTGGCAGATGCTTTTTATCCAAAGTTGAACACATCCAAGTGTAGAGGTCCAAAAGGACTGGAGCCTGACTTTCACTAACTAATTAGTAATAGACATTTATAAACAGCATGATGGAAGGCAAAAATAGATAGATAGATAGATAGATAGATAGATAGATAGATAGATAGATAGATAGATAGATAGATAGATAGATAGATAGATAGATAGATAGATAGATAGAAACTTTATCCCAATAAACTTTTACCCAATCTTACTGCTCCATAAAACATTAATAATATAATAATATTAATATTAATTCCAACAACAATATTAATATTGTACTGTTTTTACAAACAATTCTGGTATATATATATATATATATATATATATATATATATATATAGAGAGAGAGAGATATACCTCGGCTCTCACATCATTTTGGTGTGCTCACCATCACCACGTGTTTTTTATGTGAACGATTGGATATATCGATAATATCTGAATTCATTTTGGACTCCGGAAAAATTCTTCAAAATGGCAGAAATATTTTTACAGCAGAAATGAAATCGGTGATAAACGTTATGTTGATGTTTTAAGGCCATATAATATGAACTGTCCAAAGGTATTTTTGTCCTATTTTTGTTTTTGGTCTATTTTATTAGAGTGGGACTGAAAATATCCATCCATCCAGCATCCATCCATCCATCCATCCATCCATCCAGCCATTCATCCATCCATCCTCTACGTATCCAACCTGGAGTCTATCTCAGGAGACTCAGGGCACAAGCCATATTCCAGTCCATCATATGGCACAATCACACACCCATTCACACACTACAGACAATTTCAAGATGCCAGTCAGCCTAAAATGCATGTCTATGAACTGGGGAAGGAAACTGTAGAACCCAGAGAAAACCCCTGAGGCACATGGAGAATACTCCACACATGCATAGAGGAGGCAGGAGTTCGAACAGCAGGATATATATTTGTGACGTCTATAAGAGTGCGATAGAGAAATATGCATGCATCGAATTAGATTCAGCTCGGCAGAGAAGCAGAGGCAGAACCTGTGACAGTGTGACAGTTGGTTGATTCGCTCCTCACTCGGGGCGAAGCAATTCGTTTTATCTGTTAAACAGAGTCATATTGTTTTCTGTCATTTCAGCATGACTGTGATCCCCCATGCACAATCAGCTTTCATCATCAACTGTGAGCGAAAAAAAAAAAAAGAGAAGGCGTACGGTGTAGTGATAGAATCTGTGTCCTCTCAGCTCGGGGAATTGGTCAGCTTTAACCGTGAAACCGTGCGACTCTCTACACATGCTGGGATGCGATATACGACCCGTGTGATCTGATAACGTATGTTCGTTAAATTCTGCCAAGGTAATTAGAATCTGTAGGAAGCCCCACACAAGCCTTGTCCTCCAGGACTTAAAATATGAACAAGTACCCTCTGCACTGTGCTCTGCAGGACTAGAGTACATAACTCTAAGTGTGTATAAGAGTTAACACGTTTCCTTTTCTGTACAGGGTCAGAGTAAGAATGCTTGTATGTAATAACTCTTACTCCGAGTTTAGGAATTCCAATCGTTTCCAAAGATGTTTCTCAGATGTTACTCTGGGTTCTGTGTTGTAGCTAATGTACCTAACCGAGGCTGAAATACGAGGCTCGGGCACATGGACGCGCTCCAACCAGCATTGCACAAATGAAAGAGCTGCAGAAGTACGATAGTGTAAAAGCAGAAAATATTCCCATCCATCAGCAAAACGCAGTCCCCATAATAAATGGACCCCGTTCCTCTGTTCCACTTCCTGCTTCTGTCAGAGAGACCTATTTTGATCGATGATGTCTTTTTCTGGACCACACTACATTTTGTTTCTCTCTCATCTGTTCTTTCGGTCTGCATTACATCTATTTGGGGAGAGCCTTCTCTCAGGCGCTGTGAGTGTGTGTGGTGTTGTGAGAGTGAGTGTGTGTGTGTGTGTGTGTGTGTGTGTGTGTGTGTGTGTGTGCCGCTCTCTCTGTTGCACCTGATTCTCTTAAACCAGATGAGCCTTTTTTCTTTTTCTTTTAAAACACCACTCTCACCATGTTACGCTCCAGTTAGCATGTATGCCCCCTGCAAGCGTGTGTACAAGCTGAAACCATTTAGTGAACCCTTACGAGCCAATGTGAAGCTTTGTGTTCATTTGACATGTTTAGTTTGTGGGTGAAGATGTCCCAAAACACAGCCCTGGTGAATTCTCCTTTCTGCTTGGTCGATTTTCCAACTAGTAGGTAACTCAGGTTTATTTTATTATTATGATCATGCTAATATCGCCGTAACGAGGCAGAGGTTAGCGATAGTTAGCAATGCAAACTAATCAAAAAAAAACCTTAGCAACAGGTCATGAAACGTGGCAAACAAACAATAGGGATCGAACGGCTCGGTAAGGCAGTGAACATTAGCAATACTTTGTGTTAAGTCTGTGCTTGAGCATGTGTAAATGTCTGTATTCTGGAAGTGGCAGGATGACACGGAAGTGTTTTGTATTCGAGAGAGGGCTCCCTATGGTGGGCTGGAGAAGCATCACACAGATGGATGTGAACGCTCTCACATGGATTGGGAATTGACCTCAGTACTGAACCCGAAACTACCTGTAGGAGGTGGTGTGAGTTCAGCTGCACTGGGACTGTACAGTTTAACCAGCGCATGTTTATAAGCTGCATTACACAACAATTATCATGGAAACATTGTGTTGACACCGAAGACTGAGATGATTTTCTTATTTATTTGCCATAATAACACCAAAAAAAAAATCGAAAAACGAAATATGGTAAGGCTCTCAGAGTTGTGTTCTGTATGAGCGTCTGGGATGATGTAAGATGAACGCGAATGCACCGGGGTTCGATAGAATCAAGTGAGTCTGAAACCAGAACTACACTGCAGGAGGGACTAGGATCAATCACAACGACGTGTGCAGTGTGAAAACCACCAGATATTTCGAGTTAAAGCCGCTCTTTTAATGTTCTAGACCTGATACATTTATACAAGGGATTTAAAATAAGAGCTACATAAACGTATTAAAACATGTACATTTTTTATACAATGTCACAATCAATTCAGTTATATTTATTCTCATGTTGTGGGGGAAATTCACACACTTTGGTTATTGGTTACTTGGGTTATTTCTGTTTCCACATCTCGGAATCTTTTTTGCCTCAATGTAAACCTTTATATTAAGTTTTTTTGTTTGTTTGTGTTAATGAATTTATTTCTGGGATTTTTGTTTTAATCTTCATACATTTCCTTCATATAAAAAAATGCTCATAATTTAAAGGGAAATAAATTGATTTAGGGAAATAAATACATATAAAATACAGAGATTACTGAAAAAATTGGGCAGAAAAAAAAATATGGAAGCTAAAGGTTTGTGACGACTCACTTGTTTTTTATGTGTGTGTACTGTATGTGTGTGTGTGTGTGTGTGTGTGTGTGTGTGTGGCCTCAGGCAGGTGTGTTGCTCTGACACTAGACCATCGTTAACACTCTCAGAAGCTTGTGGCACACACTCTCTCTCTCTCTCTCTCTCTCTCTCTCTCTCTCTCTCTCTCTCTCTCTCCTCTCTCTTTCCTCTCTCTGCCCTTCTCCTCTCTCTCTTTCCTCTCTCTGCCCTTCTCCTCTCTCTCTTTCCTTTCTCTGCCCTTCTCCTTTCTCTCTCTTTCCTTTCTCTGCCCTTCTCCTCTCTCTTTTTCCTCTCACTGCCCTTTGCCTCTCTCTCTGGCATGCAAGAGATCACGACATGCTTTCTGACAGAAAAGCTCTGCACTGAAGAGGAAAAATGCTGTGGTATTGGACGGGACTCACACACACACACACACACACACACATGCACACACACAGCGGCCATCTACATGCATGTACCGACCTCTCTACGTTTTTCATATCGAACCTCCTCAGCTCTTCATTAAAGCACTGCCATAAGTAACCGTGTAAATGAAGGCACACAAACCTCATCCTCTCCACAGACTGATGAGTTTCTAGTGGCTCTAAATTACACCACAGAACAGGTTTCCTCTCTCAGTGATGAATGTATGCAGTTTACGCAGCGTCATTTGGATTAGACAAGTAATGCAGCTGCTTATAAAATGAAGTATCTTTAATGAGATTTCTAAAAAAGATGGCTTTTTGATCTTATCCTCTCTCTCTACCTCTCTCTCTCTCTCTCTCTCTCTCTCTCTCTCTCTCTCTCTCTCTCTCTGCATGACATGTAAAAACTGACAGCTAAGTTTCTGAATGTGTGTAAGTTCACGGTCTGTGTTCATATTATGTGTAGGATGTGTGTATGTTCATGGTGTGGTGTACAGTATGTTCTCTCTCTCTCTCTCTCTCTCTCTCTCTCTCTCTCTCTCTCTCTCTCTTAGCAGCTTACAATTTAAAACTCTTATTAAGCATACAGTTTTCTTTAAGCCTGCGTGCGTTTTTCTAGTATGCCGATATTTTCTTTTAGAACACAGTATTATTGTTTTCATCCATCACTGAAGGTGCTCAGCTTAATGCATTTCCATTAGTCCCAAGAATATTTCTTGACTTATTATTGTTTCGTGAATTTTCATGATATTTATGTATTCAGTGAAGTAAAAAGTCAGGTTAGGAGTCTACAGATTTCATTTTATTTTAACATTATTTTAACTGTACATGAAGTGGCACAACAAGGTAACAGCTGGGTTTTAGCATTCAGCTAGTTTGTATCCTCAGAGTTATCATCATGCTAGATGTTCATAAAGATGGTGACAACTAGCATTACTATTAGCTATGCATTATAGGACTATTACTAGCTACTATTTACTATTAGCATTCAGCTAGTTTGTACTGTCAGAAGTATCATGGTGCTAGCTAACATTATTGAGATTAGGAATAAAGCTGTTGTTAGTTATCAAGGTGACAGCTAGCTTTTAGCCTTCTATCCTCTGAATTATTATCATGCTAGTTTACATTTGAGAGACACTGAATAAACTTGTTGTTAGTTAGCAAGATTTTAATAGCAGACTAGATATTAGCATGTGGCTTAAGTGAATTGCCAGAGTAATGATAGCAGCCCATGTGGTTCATTAAGATAGTGATGACTAGCTATTAGCATTCAGTTAGTTTGTATTGTCAGAAGTATTATCATGCTAGATAACATTAGTAAGATAAGGAATAAAGCTGTTGTTGGTTAGCATAGGGACAGCATTTGAGAGACAATGAATAAAGCTGCTGTTAGCATAGCATAGTCACATCTGCCTTTTAGCATTCATCTATTTTGTATTCTCAGAGTTATCATCATGCTAGCTTATGTTTCAGAGACACTGAATAAAGTTTTTTTCACAGTACTCAGTATCTTGTTGAAAGAAGCATTAATTTATCCTTGAAAATCTGAATCTTTTTTTGGGTGTAGGTTTTATTCTTTGTTCTTTGACTTCAATGTATCACTTTAATTAAGCATTTATTCTGAATATCTACACTCTATCAGGAGTAATAAAAACAATTAAAAATCAGCATTTTTAACACCTCTCAAAACAAACATTAAAATGTGAATTTCTTAGAAGTAGTAATGAATATTCAACAGGTTTTATATCAGAGTTACATATTTTCTTGGCTGAATGTCGAACATTGTAGTTTATACTGTAGCTAAAATCATCATAATATTTATATCTTATGTACTGAGCATAAACAGTGGACTTTTAGGACTGCGGAGATTAGTTTGAAGGCAAATGTTTAGTAATATAAGAAATGTCTACTGGAGCTAAATAAGCAACAACAACAACAACAAGAACAACAACAATGTTAAGAAATCTGAAGCTAAAGTTTGTTTGTTTGTGATCTTCAGGCGTGACTTCAGGCTATACTGTTCTGTCAATAAATAAAAAAATCCATGCCTATGAGTCGATAATATACGTAAATAAATAACGTACTATTGTGATTATTTTGAAGCATTAAAGCATTGATTCTTGTTGTGCATCACTACTTTTAACCTCTCTCGCTCTTCCTTGTGACAGGTGTCCTCTTTCCTCTTCACTCAGCTCCAGGATGAGGATCAATAACGACTATGTGACTGATGAACAGCCTTTGCGTGACAGACTGTAGATGCACCGGCACCACTTCTTTGCTCCGCTGGAGGCCTGTAATGTACGGCTGAAGTGTGTAAGTGCATTGGCAGGTCGTTCAGGTAGACAGGACACGATTGTGAGTGTGGGTGATAGTGTGCTGTGATCGCTCGACAGGCCCCAGGCTGGCTGGCTGCAATGACAGTTCATTCAGGTATGTGATAGGTGTGTGTTCATGTTAGACCTGGGATAAGGATATGTGTGTGTGTGTTTCATGACAGCTCGTTCGGGTCTGGTACGGGGATGTGAGGCAGTGATGGAGTCTGAGAGCCATTGGCAGATCTAGTAATGGTTTTCAGTGGGCTGAAAAACACATTTTTATAAGTGTGCCTATCTATGGTCTGGTATCCACCTTCAAAGTAAGGAATAAAAGCACGACAAGGCATGAGGTTATTGGAAGGTGCTGTGTGCATTTAGCTAGTTTGTATTGTCACAAGTATCAAGCTAGCTAACAATATTATCATGCTAGATAACATTATTGAGATTAGGAATAAAACTGTTGTTAGTTAGCAAAGCAACAGTTCGGTAATTAGCAGAGTCTTTATTAATTATGATGCTAGTTTACATTTACAGACACTGAATAAAACTGTTGTTAGTTAGCATAGTGACAGCTGCCTTTTAGCATTCAGCTAGTTTGTATCCTCAGAGTTATCATCATGCGAAGTTACATTTAAGAGACAATGAATAAATCTGTTGTTAGTTAGCCTTGTTGCTAACATTTTTTTCCACATTAGTCAGTATTTTTTATACTCTATGGTCTGGTATCTGTCTTCTAATTAAGGAATAAAGCACAACAAGGCATGCTGTTTTAAGATGGTGCTCTGATTTGTTGCTACTTCAGTTTTCCACCAATTGAAATTTGAGGATTTATGATTAAATAACCTAAGTTACATCGAATGCGTTGTGGAATTCTTATCACTTACAGTAGCTGTAAATAATCGTTCTCTTATAAGCCTCTTTTTTCTTTTGAACTTTTAAATAAAACACAGCTTGTCATAAAACTAAGCAACTGGAAAGAGCTAAAGACTTTTTCGTACTTAGAACGTTAAATAATGAGACTGGAGGCTCCTTCAATCAACGCCTGAGAGAAAACCTCACAGCTCTAAGTATGCTTATTAGTAAGCTTATTTGTCAAGCTTTGTTCTCTCCACAATATGTGTGCGTGTATTTAATGTTAGCCTGACAACATAATCCTTAGGAATTTATTTTCTGCCCACATATCCAATAATCTAGCAACTCTACTATATATGATGCTGTCTCAATTCATCCTGTTTATCCCATCCTGGATAAAATAAATAAGCAAAAATGATGAACAGCTCTGAATTAAAAAAGCTCAAGCCAAAAAAAGGTCATGTAAAATCGGGTCACGAAATATTAAATTTCCTTGTTTGGCGTCTATACACACACATATTCACATGCACCTCAACACGCACCATCTGTCCTCCCAAAGCACGATCAGATCCATCAGGGACTCCCAGGTCGAGATACACAGGGCAGCCAAGCCACGTGCCCCTACCATCTGACAGATATGTTGCTTCACTGTTCATTCTATGTGGCCCAATCTTTCCCCACAACGCAGCTTGACCTGAGCTGTATTATATCAGATGGCAATTTTACTAGCAGGGACTAGATCCTTACAATTAAATTAAATTACATTTATTTTCTGTAGCGCTATTAACAATTCTCATTGTCTCAAAGCAGCTTTACATAAGTATAGATACAGAATAAAATAAAATATTAAAGTTTAAAATCAAGCAAGCCTGAGTTGATGGGGTCAAGGGAAACTCCCTGAGGAAGAAAACCTGAGATGAACTAGATTCAGACATGAACCTCGCCCTCATTTGGGTGACACTGGACATTAAACAGTGTAAGTGTAAATAATGTACTTTCTACAACAGTTTGGAGTAGAGTGAAATAAATCAACCAAGAGCTCATTAGGAACTAACGGGTCATTGTGATTTCTCAGTTCATTACAGACGCAACACTAATTTCTTCCTGCTGAAGTCAAATAATTGCTGATGAAGACTCGACCACAAAGCTGAACAAGGCAACAGTACTGTAGCTCAAAGATCATAACATCACAGAGATAAGAAATATGTCTGGTGTTAGTTAGCATAGTGACAGCTCTGTAATTAGCAGAGTTATTATCAATTATCATAGTAGCTAATATTTTAATGCCACTGAATAAAGCTGAAGGTTAGCTAGCAAAGTGATTCATGTAGCATGTTTAGCATTCATGTAGTCTGTTTCCTGAAAGTTATTAACATAGACACTGAATAAAGCTGTTGTTAATTAGCAAGTTTTAAGTAGCAGGCTAGATAATGGATTAAATTGTTAAATTTATGCCAGGGGGACACGGTGGCTTAGTGGGTAGCACATTCGCCTCACACCTCCAGGGTTGGGGGTTCAATTCCCGCCTCCACCTTGTGTGTGTGGATTTTGCATGTTCTCTCCGTGCCTCGGGGGTTTCCTCCGGGTACTCCGGTTTCCTCCCCCGGTCCAAAGACATGCATGATAGGTTGATTGGCATCTCTGGAAAATTGTCCATAGTGTGTGATTGTGTGAGTGAATGAGAGTGTGTGTGTGCCCTGTGATGGGTTGGCACTCTGTCCAGGGTGTATCCTGCCTCGATGCCCGATGACGCCCGTGACCCGAGAAGTTCGGATAAAGCGGTAGAAAATGAGTGAGTGAAAGAGAATTTATGCCAATTTATGTTATCATCATGCTAGTTTACATTTATAAGACTGAGTAAAGATGTTAGTTAGCAAGGTGACAGCTGACTTTTAGCATTCAGCTAGTTTGTATCCTCAAAGTTATCATGCTAGTTTACATTTGAAAGACTCTGATTAAGGCTGTTAGATAACTACATTTTTTCAGAAGATTAACTCGTAGCTTAATTGAATTGCCATAGTTATACATAAAGAAGTTGCTCATGATGACATCTAGCTATTAGCTAGTTTATATCCTCATGTTATCATGCTAGTCATAGAATAAAGAGTCAGGGAATAAAGCTGTTGTTAGTTATATCTGTAATTAGCAGAATCATTTTCAATGATCTCATTTATATATATATATATATATATATATATATATATATATATATATATATATATATATATATATATATATAGTGTGTGTTTTTTTTTTCTATTTAATTAATTAATTAATTAACTAATTAATTTGATTTTATTAATTTATTTTTTAAAGTCCATCCTATAATTTTGAACAGAAAGACGTTAGAGTTGAATTTTCAGTTCTGCTCAACCTCAGACTAGTCTAAGGTCACGGTGTGATGTCTGCCGGAGTGAGAATACCCATCAGTCAGAGATCTGCTGGTAAGTAACCCTCAGAAAAACCACAATCACAAGAGCTCAGAGGCTGCAATCGCTCACTCGGCAAGCCAAGGTGAAGCGCGTGCGGAAAGGACGCCTGTCTAAGTGACTGATGGAATACCGGATCTGATATCCTCATTTCAGCCCAACGTATCTTCACCTTAAGCTGCAGAGAAACCTCGGGGGCTCACACAATCCAGCCTACCCCTTATTTTAAAAACACAGTACATTAGTCATCCAATGTGGAAGAAAATTCTTTGGGATACCGACGGCTTTGAACATCCACATGATATTTAAGTGTAATCAAAGGTCGGATGATTCATATATGAACCGAAGATGTCAAGGCTAAATGTTGGGTATAAAAAAAATCATTAGGTGCGTTAATGTGATGATTCCGTCAGTGACATATTGAAGCTGTTACTTAACAGTGGTGTGTTGTGGTATTTGGGCTTTTAAAGAAGTTAAAGTAAGTTCTGTCTAGCAATCACATTTGTAATGTGTTTGACCCAGACATCAGACTGTCTCCTAAACTGAGAAAATAACTGAGCGATTTTTACTCAATATTTATTTCTAATGGACGTCTCAGGGTGCTTGTTGACTCATGTCGATAAACTGTATGAGAAATATATTTCTATGGTGTCAGTGGTGTTAGAAGAAGAAGAAGAAGAAAATATATTACATATCCCAGTATAGAAATTTGGGGTCAAAGCACAGTGTCAGTTAAGATACAGCACCCCTGGGTCAGAGAAGGTTAAGGGCCTTTCTCAAGAACCCAACAGTTACCATAACAACTAGAAAACGCAGTGGTAGCTCTACGGTTAAGATGTTGGACTGTTGATTGGAAGGTCAAAGCCCTTTACTGTCACTGCTGGGCCCTTGAGCAAGACCCTTGACATTTAGCATATCAATGAGATAAAAGTGTGTCTAATACCATCAATGTAGATGACTGTTTATCACTTCTGAATTCAAAGTTTTCAAAATCTCGTGAACAAAGCAGTCAAGACTCTAATTTTGGTATCAGTCTAATTCCATACACATTTGCATAAAAAAAAATACTCCAGTGCCACGTCATACTGTAGCGTAAGTCTAATATACACCGTCATGCTACTAACTAACTATTTCACCACTAATGATGACAAGCAAAGCAAAGCAAAGCAGGCTATAATGTGTGGTCTTGGAAAATATCATTAGAAGTTAGTTAGTAGCAGGAATAATATCTCTATTTAGTGCTAGGAAATCAGGAAATTTAGTACTAGGAAAATCAGCTAGCTAATATTAAAAAGAACAAGCTTGAAGTGCATGAAGACAGCACTTTTCATGGTCATGTTCAAACCGGGAGCTAAATAAAATGTTCTGTCACATCCCTTACTCTTCGAGTTTGAAAAACAATATTATCAGTGCGTTCTTACACACCCTGGACATAGTACCATGGCACAGGACACCCTGGACATGCTACCATGGCACAATCACACAGACACATTTGCACATTATAGACAATTTAGAGATACCAATTTAGAGATAGCAATCAATCTACAATGCATGTGTTTGGACTTGTGGAGGAAAACGGAGAACCTTAAAGAAACCCCTTTAGTACGAGGAGAAAATTTTACATTTACAGCATTTTGGCATACACCCTCGTACAGAGGGACTTCCTATTTAACTAAGGTTACACAACTGAGAAAATTGAGGATTAAGCGCCTTGTACAGGGACCTAGCAATAGCAGCACGGTGGACCTGGGATTTAAACTCACAACCTTCCAATTGGTAGTCCAACACCTTTACCAAGTATTGGGAAGCATTAAAATACTTTTCCTCACAACTTCAATCACATACTGTATACACTACTGAAGTAAAACGTCGACAAAGTAATCGTTATTTAACTTTTTTACACTTAAAGATATTGCTGCTTTACACAAGTAACAGACATAATGTTTCTTGTGGCTGAAATTTAAATAGGGCATTCATTCCAGGTTGAAAACATTTCAAATAAACAGACTGTAAATAATGACTTGGTTTAAAAGCAGACTAGACCTCGACCCTTTTTTTTGTATGGTATTGAGAATGCTTGAGGGATATGAGACTCCTTGCTATGTTTTTGAGACTATTTATTCAGTCCGTGCAGGAGAGCAGAGTGCAACACATTAAGGGTGGATCAATACTAAGCAAATAATAACCATGTCAAAACACAAGCTAATCCTCTTTGTCAACAGCAAGTGTAGTTGTTTAGGGAGGCCTGGACCTTCAGCACTTTTCAAATGAAACAAACACGGCCACTGAGCACGCGATATGAACAAACAAGTGTATCTGCCAATCTGAACCGTCACCAGTCACGATGTATGAACGGCTAAAAATAAGACGTAACCCGTTAATCAAAAACGTATTGTTCATTTCTTTCTTTTGTTGTTTTAACCCAGTGAGAATACAATCGCAGATTACACGGCTTGCGGTGTAAGAACGTGCTAATTAAATACCACCACAATTATACACAGCGGACATCTCTGCCATGGTTGATTGTCCTGTTTTTGTGCAACAATCAATGGCACAGACACCTACAGTAGACATAGTTATGATTGAAAATGAAAAAGAACAAAGTTTGTCTGGTAACGTCTGTGGCAGAGACTAGGGTCTAAACTACAGTATGCTTGTGAGAGTCATGGTGTAATTCACTGTGTTTATTTTTTAATAAACATTCTAGCAAATACATTCAGATCAGTATTTCTGTTACCAACCGATAGGTTTTCCCAGCCCACCATGTAGATAATCTTTGGGCTGAGTAATCTTTTTGCAGGACATTTGTCCTGTGTGTCATCTCGGTTCTTGGGTTTTCGATTAAAAAATTTGATTAAACTTTTTTTTTAGATCACCATTATGGATGGTTCATAAAGACCGAAGCGCTCCTCAAATAGATGCACATCATTAAACCTTTATTACAAGCCCCGAAGTCAGGAGCTATCCAGTATCACTGTGCAAGGCGATTCACTTTGACGAACAGCTCTTCTCTGAAGGCTTTGCTACAGTATGCGCATACACGTCATTTACATTTTTTCCATGCTTTGTGTCTCCCTTCGACATTCAAAGCTTTTTGTTGCCGTTTTAACCACCCAGACACGGAATAGTCGTCATCTCTCGTCCCTGGACTGCGCTGCTCTTTAATCAGCTTCGTTCTGTGAGAACAAAGCCCCCCTGAGGACTTCAAGCAAATCAACTTCTTCCTTATCTTTCAAATCGCAAAAGGTCATAACGTCTCAAAGCTACTAGAAACAAGAAACACTGGGCTGTGTAATTTTCTATTCAATCTGATGTATTTCTCCTGGATTCGGTGCTTTATTAACTCTGTACACTTTATTTGTCTCCCAGTACTCTATAAAGGAAATTGAGAATGCATTATTAAACACCTTATTCCCTGTTCATCTCTTGTTCCGTATCTATCAAGTGTTTCACAACATGAGTGAAACAAATATGCAAAATCCAGAGCTGGATATTCTTGAAGAAATGTATTCTTTCACCACACTATGTCGAATCTGGGTCAGAAAAAAATAGGCACAGGCAGAATAGGGTTAAATCAAATTATACTGTAATTTTCTCAGAGAATGGAATTTGAATGGAGGTTTTATTGAACGAAATCACAGCCTAGGCCTGAGGTCTCAGATTTGAGGTATGACATTAGCCCGTCAGTTGAGAATCAACACCCTGGGTCAGAAACAGAAACTTTGGTTAATGAGAAGAAAAAAAAACTCAACTGAAAAAAAGATTTTCACCGGAAATGGAATAAGACTGCAGAATTTATTGCGCTAGGCTACAGCTTGTGAAGTATCAAGTTAGAATCCCATGGTCCAACATTTCATTAATGGAACTTACACACTATATAACCAGATGAAACAAATTGTGTGTATTCACTAATAGTCAGGTTTTCTGTCAAGGAGGAAAATATTTATCATTTTGGAAAGCAGTCTCCAGTTCCAACATGAGACTCATAAGCACACCGCCGTACTGTTATTGGAAAGAATCGATTTAACTTGATGAACTAAATGTAATCATCTTAATCAACACCTTAATCTCCACCTTGTTGTTGATTATTTTCCTATAACTCCTCCCACACAAGTCTTTTCTTCCTTGCATCAAGGATTCTCAAACCATTTGCTGTCACTTCGTCTGTTACTCTATAAGACAAAATTCCACGTGTGAACTCAGTACAGATTCATTTAACGGACGTGATCTAATCAGTCCAAGATTCAGTTTGTTATTTAGACATGTACGATACTTTTTGTTTACTGAATTATTGACGTTTGTGGTTTAACCCACTGCAGACTCACTGGCTATGCTTCAACGAACCCATTCTGAGAATCACTACGTTACATAATCGAGCCACGGCTCAACACGCTGATTACATAGAACTTTTTTTTATTCAATTTGAGTTGGCTCTAACCTGAAAGTTCCTCTGTTTGCTCAACCAACACTATGGTTCATCCGTTTGCTTTCCATCTGCAAGGTTTGCACTGACTGGCTCCTATTCCATGTCCTCAGGCAAAGACCTCTTTTTATCACAGATGTGCTCCATCCAAATGCTCATACGCTACAAATCCAAGCCGCTTAATGAGATTAGCGATTACTACGGCAGAGTGAGCAGCGTATGCTATTGGGGAATTGATCTAGATCATATATATATATATATATATATATATATATATATATATACACACACAATATAGAGTGCCAAGCATAAGTATTCACCCACTATGAGTCTATACCAGCTTTGCATATATTTAATATATAATATGCAATTGTTTATTACTCAATTATTTATTGAATGGTAAATTTAGAGAACTGTTCACAAAACTGGTGAAACTGGTGAAGCAGTCACCTCTTAACTATTTTGGATGGTTCGTAGCAAAGGAGTTACATATTAACACCTTCATCCAATTTCATTAGCTTAAAATGTATGTGAATAAACGTCTTTAACCATATACCCCCCAACTGGACACCTGACCATCACATCTAGATTTATTCCTCCTTTGCTCTTATTATAAACTCTAGTCTTCTCCTCTAGGAAGGCTTTCCACTAGATGTTGGGAGTGTGGCTGTAGGGATTTGTGTTTATTCCGCTACATCAGTCACTGATGTTGTAAGATTGAGGAAGTCTGGGGTTCAGTCGGTGTTCCAGTTCATCCCAAAGGTGTTCAGTGGAGTTGAGTCAGAGTCAGAGTTCTGGGCAGGACACTGGAGACTTCCACGCTAATGTTAACACACCATGTCTTGTGCTTTTTGCACAGGGGCGTTGTCATGCTGAAATAGGCATAAGAGAAACAGTAACGCTAAACGTACAAAGACATTCTATACAGTTGTGTCATTCCAAGTTTCTGGCAATAGTTTGTAAAGAACCACATACAAATATGTGGTGATAGGGCAGGTGATAGGTGTCCACAAACATTTGACTATATAATGTCCATCATCAACAAGGCCTTTAATGAAATCTTCTTGGATTGCCGCTGTAGAACATTTAATTTTTTGTTTTTATTTGTAACTTATTTGGAAAATTACTGTAGGTCCATTTTGACATAATGGATTATTTTGCATAGCCCATAAAATCCCAAATAATTCCATTTTAATTTCACTCCACAATATGGAAAAATTTACAGAGAACTATAACCTACGCTGCAAAACACTAAAAAATAACCAAACAAACACACAATTACTTCAAATGACATATCTAACAGAAAATAGCTGACAGATCTCTTGAATATGTCTAACTTTTTTATACATCCAATTCTGACTTACTTACCGTCAGAATTACTCAGCTGTGCACTAGTTGTAATTGCGTACAAGCACTTTTTCTCTCTACGTTTCTCTAGTTAAGTGCCACAAAGTCAGATTAGCTTTCAAATGTCCGGCCTGTCGTGTATATGATGCACATATCTCAACTTCCTAAAGCATAAGTCACAGAGACAGCTCTAATCGGATTCGGGCCCATATAATTAAAAGCGTCCTCAGCAGGGATCATCCTGTAATTAGTGTCAAGCCATTAGCTTTCTTTCATATGTATGTTAACAGCATATTTAAAGCCCATTTTTTATGAATTTTAATCAGAGCACCATATCTAAACAGCGTAATTTGAAATGAAGGACACAGGATCAAAACTGTGATTACCCACAGCCAAAATATAATTATTCGCTTATGGAGGTATTGTGTCTGAAGAAGATTTCATCTTTCTTTCTTTAAACCTGTGTTTTACCTCAAGTTTTCTCTTTGAATCGTCAGATGACATCTTTTGTCATATAGTCATATAGACATCATTTGATACCGCTGTCTGTTTCAGTTAGCTAGCAATTATGATTAGCATTTTTGTAGAATGCTATTTAGTGTCGGCATTATTCAAAAAAGTGGAAAAAATGTACTTATTCACATTTTATTAATGTAAACAGAACAACCGCAGATTAACAAATAGTTAGTACTTACATGCTAAAGCTAGCAAAACATTCATATTTTTGGCTTTTTTTTTTCTCTATGATTAAAGGAATGAATTCAACAAGCTACTGCTTTGTTAAGGCTACTGCTTCCTCTCTGTCCCAGTTTATTATGGACATTATTTATTCTTCCCTTACCACTGGGGCTGTTCCTTCTCTTTTCAAAACAGCTGCTGTAACTCCAATTCTAAAGAAACCAGGTTTGGACACCAACAACCTTAATCATTTTCGTCCTATTTCTAATCTTCCTTTCATTTCTAAAATTTTGGAAAAAGTTGTTGCTGCTCAACTTCATATCCACTTGTCTGGCAATAATCTATATGAACAATTCCAATCTGGTTTTCGCCCATTTCATAGCACTGAAACAGCTCTATTAAAAGTCACAAACGATTTGCTTATAGCAGCTGATTCTGGTTTACTATCCATCCTCCTTCTCCTTGATCTGAGTGCAGCTTTTGATACAATTTCCCACGATATTCTTTTAGACAGGCTTTCCACTATTGGCATCACCAACACGCCTCTGAAATGGTTTCATTCATATCTCTCTGATCGCACACAGTTTGTTCAACTAAAATCATTCACCTCTTCTGTAGTTTCCGTTACCTCTGGTGTTCCCCAGGGCTCTGTTCTTGGCCCTTTGTTATTTATTACTTACCTTTTACCCCTTGGTCATATTTTTCATAAACATCAGGTTAAGTTTCATTGCTATGCGGATGACACCCAGCTCTACCTTTCCACAAAACCACATTCCAAACTCCCTCCATCTGCTCTTTCTGATTGTCTCATTGACATAAAATCATGGTTTTCAGCAAATTTTCTTAAAACTAAATAGCAATAAAAGAATTTCTCCTTATAGGCACAAAAACTGTGCTTAACAAATTTTCGAATTTTCTTATTTCCATTGATGAATCTCTCATAGCTCCCTCATCTCAGGTTAAGAGTCTTGGTGTCATCTTTGATAGTACCCTTTCTTTTACCTCACATGTAAATAATGTTACTCGGGCTGCATACTTTCACCTTCGAAATATCAATAGGCTTCGTTCCTTTCTCACCACTCAATCTACCACCACTCTTATTCACAGTCTAGTAACCTCCCGGCTTGACTACTGTAATTCTCTTCTTATTGGGCTTCCTCACAAAACCCTTCATAAGCTGCAACTCGTTCAAAACTCTTCTGCCCGTATTATCACTCGTACTCCCTCTATCCATCATATTACACCTGTTCTGGAACAGCTACACTGGCTTCCCATTAATTTTCGTATCAAGTATAAAATTCTTCTTCTAACATTTAAAGCTATCCACAATCTTGCACCTTCATATCTTCTTGATCTTCTTCATACTCCAAAACCAACTCGCACTCTTAGGTCTTCTTCTTCCACTCATTTCATTGTTCCCTCTGTCCGTCTTGTAACGATGGGGAACAGAGCTTTCAGTTACTCTGCACCTCAGCTCTGGAACTCACTTCCATCTGAGCTCCGTAATATTGATTCTCTTTCATCATTTAAATCTCAGCTTAAAACTCATCTGTTTAGTTTAGCATATTCTAGATCATGATTTGTAATGTTGGTCCAATTTATTTATTTATTTTTTTTTTTTCTATGTAAGTATTGTATAACTATATATTTTTTTGTTGTTGTTTTTCTTCTTCTTTTGTACGGTGACCTTGAGTGTTAGAAAGGCGCCTTTAAATAAAATGTATTATTATTATTATTATTATTAAGCCAGCGCTATTGTTTTTTTCCTGTTCAATTATTTTTATCTATTTATTTTTTTCTCCACTTTATAGGAGAATACTAGGTGACTAGCATAACAATTAGCTAAACAGGAACTAAACACTGAGCTTTCACTTTGCTAGTAACCCTGCATGAACAAATATGGATCTCTGTCGTGAGTCAATTTTAATGAGTTTCTGATGGATTTAATTGCAACAAAGTTCTACAATTGAGCTTAGCAGCTGTCTAAGCCACATTAACAAATATATATACAGCTATTAACGAGCATAGAGTGAAGATATTATTCATTTCCTGTCAACTTTTTGCAAATTGAGCCTGCATTTGAGGAAAAAAACACTCAAATAAATGCACTTGTACCTGCAACCCCTAAGCTTTCTGTGCCCCTTATCATACACACTTTATGACATCATAACCATTATTATTATTATTATTATTATTATTATTATTATTATTATTATTATTATTATTATTATACATAATAGTGGTAGAAGTAATAAGAGTATGAGTATCAGTGGAATAAAGCATGTATATCCTTGTTTAAACAGGCAAAATTTGCTTCAAAAAAATTGAGTGTTAGCATATTAGCAATAAATCAACATTTTCCAACCAATCATAATTAATTTTCTTTGGTTTTATTTCGCAATATTAAATTATTTATTTAATAAACTGATTAAAAAAATTTAGATAAAACAGAAAGAATGCATATTTTATAATAATAATAAAATAACAATAATAATATGAACAACAACAACAACAATAATTGATAATAATGATGATAATAATGATTATTATTATCATCATTATTATTGCTGTTATTACTATTGTCTTTATTATAAAAAAATATCATTTAATTATTTAATGAAATCATGTAGTTTAATTAAATAGTATAAAGTAGAATAGAATTAAATTTAAATTTACAAATATAATTTACATTAAAATTGATAATAAAAACTGATTCAGATTTAGGCTCATAGATGAAGACAGTTTGCTGTTTATTGTCATACATTAGGTTAAAAAGAAAGTCAGGGGTTTTGCCTTTTTCTTTAAGTTTTTATTTAAAATCTTTAATCCTTTAAACTTCCAGGTACCATCAGATGGACCATCATGTAACTACATCCCTTTCCATGTTTTATTGTAGTTACTGAATAATTTATAAGAAATATTTAAATACATAACATGAACAATAAATATAAAAATAGAATAAGAGAATTCTAAATAATGTGTGTCCTCCAGGGGTTACAGATTCCCCCAGAAGGACAAACCTTTTAAAAAAAAATAAAAATACGTTTAGGATTAACGTCACTCAATCGTCGCACCCAGCTCAATACTTGATGTGGAGAAAGCTGAATCCCTGTGAATCCATGTCCCTCACCTTTTCCTGTGTGTCCGTGAGTATGCGAACCCGCCGATAACGTTTAATATCCGCTGTCAGAAGCCAAAGTGTGTGTGGGCCGGATAAAGAAGGGCCCTTTGATGTGAGGAACTGCATTCGAAGCTTGCTAGCTATCCTGCTGAGAGATAAGCTACTTTATACACTCTGCTTTCCTTCAAAAGCAAATGAAGAGTGAAGCCTGAGAGGTACTTTTTTTTTTAGAAAGTAATAAAAGGATATGAGTAGTGTAGAATTTTGGATTTGAATGTTAATCTAAATTTGCTAAAATCATTGAATCATTGTTAAAGTAGCACTACACTGCTAGATTAGCATTAAAATGCTACACACCATGTACTGTAGTGCTGGTAATTTTAGTCCTTTGAGTAAAAATAGCAGCACTTTTGTACAGTTTGAGCTTTTGCCAGTGGCACTTACTCTGCCTGGCAATAAGCAGTCAGATTAATTAGCATTTTTCAACGATGCTAAAATGTGTTTTATGCTAAACAGTTATTTATGACAGAACAGTATTCATGTTAAATCATCATATGGTACATATACATCTGCTAAGCCTTTTAATTTACATTTTACATTATTGTACATGCTAACACTACTATACAAGTCTGCTCATTTTATAGTCTGTAATAAAGTGTCACTTATATGATAAATGCAAGCACAATTATATTTCACAGCATGCAAACAATTAACACTTACAAACAGAGAGCCAATTAGTCAATGTAGTCAATTAAAAAAACAACAAAAAAAAAGCATACTTAATGTTACCACATTAACAACATGATCATAATATCATGAACATTATTCAGACACGATCATTTGTGCAGGCTTAGAGAAAGGTGGATAAAATCTTCTGGGTTTATTCAAAAACTGTGCCTTTAACACTCCGTAGCTGGAGGTCGACAGTGACTAAGTGCATGAATAGAAAAGAAAAGACTCCACGGCATTGAGAACAATAGAAAACGTCAAGCTCATATGATAAGGTCAAGCCTAAGTCTTTGTCTATTCTTTTTTCCGCTTAAGCTCTTCTTTCACCTTACACAAAGAAAGAATTATGCTGATGCTGTGGCTGTAACATTTTCATCTACCGATTAATACCATTATAAACATCTTACTTAGTTTCCTGTTGCTTATATGGGTTTTTTCATTAAAACGCAGAACTGTAGCTACCGTCATGGCATGGCGAACACAGGGTGTATAGCGTGTGACCATATTGACAAAAACTCTACGTATAACAAAGCCTGAGGCTTGTTACATAACCAGCTGACAGTCTGGCATTTGCTTACTTCTGATGAACCGTGCTTGCTTGTTTACGTGTAATAATGGGTGTGAAGCGCCTTCTTTAAGAAGATGAGATGTTTTGTTTTGTTTTTTATAGCATATGATGCCTTTGGATATGTAGTATATGATACGGTACAAAAACATACAGTTAAACTATCGATATTTTGCTTCACTCAAATTTACAATACAGTTTAACAGTATATTGAGCCGATTCAATATAATATTCAAAAAGTTCAGTCAAATGTAAATTGGCTTAAGTCTTCAAGACTTATTTACTTTCTTTGGACCCATGCACTGGTGTTCCATGACACTATCAGAATCAACTTCTTGGGATATTTTCGATCAGTATAAACAAATGAATGATTTTATCTTCACAAGTCTGGTCTAAAATGATAAACACCTTCAAATTTTAAAAGCACTTAGGGATCACACAGAGCAGAAATGGGTCATCATTTACTTTGAAAATAGAAACATCTGTATGGAAAAATCTAACTGATTTTGTTTTATTTAAACTTTTCTATGAATATATCTTCCCCAGTAGGCTTAGGAAAAACAGAACTAATTATGAAAAACTACAAATTCTTCAAGTCCTGAGTGTCTACTTTCATATGAGCTTCATAATAAACACCACTCTGGAGTGAGACATGACAAAGACATTCAAAGCCAAACTTGGACGCAACAAAACAGAAGCATAATCTATTCCCATCCCATATGGCCTCTGGGAAAAAGAGTTCTCTCACTCACTCACGTCATCGAGGCAGGATACACCCTGGACGGAGTGCCAACCCATCGCAGGGCACACACACACTCTCATTCACTCACTCACTCACTCACTCACACACACACACACACACACACACACACACACACACACACACACACACACACACACACTACGGACAATTTTCCAGAGATGCCAATCAACCTACCATGCATGTCTTTGGACCGGGGGAGGAAACCGGGGTACCCGGAGGAAACCCCCGAGGCACAGGGAGAACATGCAAACTCCACACACACAAGGCGGAGGCGGGAATCAAACCCCGATCCTGGAGGTGTGAGGCGAACGTGCTACCCACTAAGCCACCGTGCCCCCCAATTTTATTGCACATTTTATGCGTAGACGTTTTACATTTTTTTATTCAAATCGACTTGTAAACTGAGGAAGTCACAGACTTAGACTGATTTTCTAGTTCACAATGTTTTTTTTTCTTTACCCCTCGTGTATAACACAAAAGCACAACATGACTCCTGCTGATACACGCCATCATGTGAGCCTTTAGACCCGAGTACAAAATGACCCGCATATGAACATACAAACAAATTAGCTAGAGAGGATGAATACCTTTTTACAAACTGGATACAGTAGAATCGTTCTAACTGGAAATAGTTCAATTGAGGCTTTACCGAATATCCTAGCAATTGTGTAAGACCCACAGACGTGACCAATCATTATGGCCGCAACTCTGTTAGCCCTTATCTTACCCTCAGCCTCGACTTGCTTTGTCAGTAATCTTACTAGCATGTTTACAGTGCTGTGTTCTGTTCTGCCTCATTATTCCTGTTTATTCCATCCTCTTTCAACGTAGAGAGATAAACTGCTTTCCGTGCCGCCTAGTAATCACACTCTTTAATGCACCAGGCAATTACATCTACTATCCTACACCGAGGCCTTGCTGTTCAAAGCAGAAATGGCTATAAGAGCAGCATAATACACATCACGCACTGGGCATGCAGCAGATATTTCAGCAGCTGAGCTGGACCACTGGCTGCCATCGTGTTCACGATTCAGAGGCGGAAAGCTGTCAAGCAGCAGCACTGCGAATACTTTTCACAGGATCTGGCTGTGGAGATGCGAAGGTTCTGCATCCTCTTGCCAGGATCACACCATCTGGAGTAATAAGGGAAATCTCTTCAGTGCATCTGCTTCAACTGGAAGGTTATTTGAAAGATCAAATTCTGTCTTATATCTAGGCAAAGCTGCCAGGCGGTGACAAATAAAGCTCGGCCTCTGCATTGAACCAACAGCGACAGCCAAATGCCTGTGGTTTTACTATTGACTTCCAGCTTTGGAAACTACAGTATATCTTATTTCTTCAGAAGATCTGCAACAAATAGTATTGATGCCAATGTTATTTCAAAGCCTTAGAACATTTTTTAGACTTCTGCTTAAAATACATGACAATGATAGTCAAGTTGTAGTCCATTGGCTGTTATTCGTTAGTTTAATTGATCAGTGTTCGTGAATATATTTAAATTATATTTCTTTTGTTTACCTAGACAGTGTGGCTCATCTTGTTGTGTCTACATTGTCTGTGTTTTCATGTCATGTCTTATTCTTCACAATGTAATTGTGTCGACTGTCCTTGCATAAACACAAACACATAAACACACTGATCAAAAGACAAACGTTGCTATTGTAGACGACACCGCAGACAAAGTCCCAGAAACCACCCGCACTTCCTCCTTCACAGTCACCTGCCTTCTCATTGTTTTTAATTCTTATGTTTGTTTGGGTTTTAAAAACATTTTCCTTTTTGTATTTTGTTCTTTTGTTGTGTCTGTGTTACCGAGCCTGTTTAATCTAGACTATTTTTTTCCTAGCTAATGTTTACATGTTTAGCCATGATTTTGCTTGAGATATTTTTGGATATTCAGAGATATACCTAATAAGCTGTATACTGTCTGTAATAAGCTGACCTGTATCTAAGAAAACTGACCTGCATTTGCATCCACTTTCCAGTCTCTTCTTTCTGAGAGCTACTGGCTTGATCGCTCGCTCACATGAAGTTTAAAACATATTTCTTTATCATCTCCAGATTCTATGCATTGCCGACCGAGTATTAATTCATGTTGTGGCTAAAAAAAAAAAAAAAAAAACAACCCAAACACCAACGAGCAAAATGCATTTATAAAATCAGAATTTGATTGATGATCATTCAGGTTGCCGGCGCTGTCTGACCACTTTGCTGTGGCAGAGCTTTTAGAGGCTGGGGCTTTGTTGATTTGCTTTATTACTGAAATCACAAGAGAGGCATGTGTTGTCAAAACCACCGAGAGAGAAGATGGTGCTCCATTTGTCTTGTTAATGATGGCTTTTTCACTTTTTTTATTTTTCAGTATTCGGAATTCATTTTTCCCCGCACCATGGATGAGCCTGTAGCAGCCTAGAGGAAGAAGATCTTACTCGTTTGCCATGCGGGGATTGAACCAAAATATGCTGACCTGCTTTCCAAGAGCCAGGAACTTTCCTTAGAGCTAGTCACTAAATTAGGAGTGGAATGCTAGGGGATAAATAAAATACAGGCCTGTCAAGTGTCACACATTGAAAGTGACAGTCACGCATTTTGGTCTTTTCTCACGCTCTCCCGCCACACATTGTATTTCTCACGCAGAAAAACGTACTATTTATCATATTTTTATTATGCCGCAGCACGTAAAAATTAACGTACAGTATCTGTCCGCACTGCTGTCTCTATAGAACCGGGCAGGAATCAAGCGCATCTGCCCTGGAGTTCTTAATCGAGCCTGACACTTATCAGCCAATCACATAAAAAGAGGCTAAACAATAGCCAATCAGAAAATAGCACTATTGTATCTGGGTAAGATTTAATGCAACAACCAATGAAAAAAAAACATATCCTGGAATTGTTCAGCAACTCTGTCGTTCACCCACAGAGAAAACCACCGGAGCTGCGAGCATCACTTTGAGCACAGAGTAAGTCATGATCTCCTGTTTTAACGTTACAACAACTTGTTTGAGACAAACAATGACATTTTGACTGCTGTTAGAGAATGTTTCCCCAGATAATCAGCATCGGTTTTTCATGAGTGTCTGTAACTTAGCAAACAGTTTTACAGACTGGAGATGTCACTCTTGCCTGTCTTCAAAACTTGAGAGCTCAAAACCCTTGAATATCACAATGTCTGATCACAAGTTCACATTAAATGTCATATAACACTGTCATGTAAACTTGTTTAGCTTATGTTGCTTATGTAAAAGAAAGGTTAACATACCTACATTAACATAAGTAGGTACAGTATAAAAGTTACATTAACATGTAATACCCATTTAATGTCTAATTGATCTAGAAATATTTCTACACCTCTTTAATGTATAAAAAAAGCCAAAGTCTGTCAAAATTACCTTTAAAAACTTGTTTTTGTTTTGCATAATGTGCATTAGCTAACTTAGCAAGCTGACTAACTCCTGTTAGAAAGCTAACTTGGAGCATTTTTTTACAGAGAGTAGGTTTTTAGGATTTGTATCCAGTTTACATAGTCATGTTTATAATTCTTTTATTGTCATAATCAAAATATACAAAATAGCAGCTATTTATCTTTAAAATCCACTTTAGTAACTTAATAAACGTTAATAAGCTAATAAACTTAAATAGTTTATAAACTTAAATAGCTCAAATTTTAAACAAGCAATGATGAGAAGTCAGTATAAGTCATTTGAGAATTTTTAGTGATACACAGGATTTTCGATAGCTTAGCTAGCCTGCCAGATATCCCTCATTAATGCTAGCATACAAGTGCTTTCCAGGTAAACGCTAGTTATATTTTAGCACACAAGTCTGAAATACTTATTACACATAACTCCAATTTGTCACACATCCGATATTGTTCATAATGTACATTAGCATAAGAAAAAAGATTCTGGAACCTAGAAAAATAACTAGCTATTGTTCATAATGTACATTAGCATAAGAAAAAAGATTCTGGAACCTAGAAAAATAACTAGTTCCTGTGAACACACTTTTATCATACTATTTATACTACAAAATGTAGTATTTACTACAAAAGTAATTTGGGACACATCTTCTTACTTTCAGGTCACATTTTCCTGCATAATGTTTTTTCTTCTTGTCATTTTCCAGCATCGATATACCTCAACAGGAACATAGTTCATGATGTAATGATGCTATTTTTTAATGATGACATTTTTTTTTGCAAATAAATTAATAATCAATACCCTTACATTATTTTAATGTTCCAAATATTTTAATTTCCTTAAATGATTTTTTTATGATTCTTTACTCGTTTTGGCACCATCCCAAACATCTCCTTTCCTATCATATCCAAACTCATTACATCATCTACATTTTTCCTTTGAATGAAAACCCAATCAATCCTCCTTATCTACCACTTTTTCATCCCTGCTCCATCTGGTTGTCATCCTTCATCCTCCATCTCCTGCTCTCCAATTCTGTCCTCCTCCTCCTCCTCCCCCTGCTCCTCCTTGATCTGTTCTTCAGTTTGTCCTCTCTCGCATCACCCCTCACTCTCATTTTTGAGAGACAGCAGGGTCATTAAGGCAACCGTGAAACCACTGCTCTGCCTTCCAGCTCATCACACCCACACCACCTGCACTCACGGTTTGACAAGAACTTAAAAAGTACGACAAGAGGAGAAGAAAGGGGCCAGGTGCCAATCACTTTTCCGCACACTGAATGATACTAAAATCCCATCTCGTTCTCACACCTCTCTCTCTCTCTCTCTCTCTCTCTCTCTCTCTCTCTCTCTCTCTCTCTCTCTCTCTCTCTCTCTCTCTCTCCATCTGACAGGACTAAATTCCCCTGAGCTCTGTCTGTCCTTCTCTACTCAACCTTTTCCTCTCTGGGGAATCAGAACCCCAACAGACCCAATGGCACACTTCTAAACTCAGTGGTGGAGAAGAAGGAGTAGTGTAGCTTGCGCTTCATGAACACTAGCACACTACAGGCAATACTTATTTCCTTATTTCCTGTTCATTAGATTGCAGACAAGTAATGACAAATTAAAAATATGCTCTCTACTATCTTCTATCTATATAACTTTACCTGTGTTTAATTAACTTTTTTTTTCTTTTCTTTTTTTTTTTTTTACAAAAATGGTTTAAAAAAGAAAAAGAAAACATGCTAAGCTCCATTACAGATTTTTTTTCATCCATCCCTCCATCATCTTCATCCCACTGTCTATACCAGGGGGCTCGGGGCACAAGGACGGGGACCAACCCATTGCTGGGCACAATCACACACAGAGTACCCAGAGGAAAACCCTAAAGAACAGAGCAGAACATGGAAACTCCATACACAGAGAGCAGAAGCAAGAATCAAACCCTCAACCCCGGAGGTGCAAGACGAACATAGTAATCACCAAGCCATCATGCCACCAAGCCAAAAAAAACCCATCAGTGTTGCCTGATGTGGAATAAAAGGAATAAAACACGTGGGGTGTAATGCAGTCTGTCGTTGTAATACAGTAATATAGACCTAAAGATTTACAATGGAATGTGACACCTATAAGAATTTTTAGTGATAAGTGACTTCTAAATGATGTTTCAGTAGTTTTTAGACTGTATGCAGCAATTAAAGAAGATTTCTAAATGATTAAAATGGCTAAATCAGACTGGAAAATAATAATAATAATAATAATAATAATAATAATAATAATAATAATAATAATAATAATAATAATAATAAATGTCCACTTGTAGAAGCTAAAAGCTTTCATCTTTCTGCACTGTAGAACAATGAGGTAAAATTCCCACAGCCATAAGCTCAGAGACTGACACATGCTGCTCTGTGTAAGAGCCATCTATAGAATTCTCACATCTGTGTACAACAAGAGAGAGAGACAGACAGACAGAGAGAGAGAGAGAGAGAGAGAGAGAGAGAGAGAGAGAGAGAGAGAGAGAGAGGGGCATGTGCTAGTGACACGTCTCAGTTGAGCTCGTCCTAAACACTCTGTTGCACAGATGGTGTTGTGTTATAGAAAGCAATAGGAATAAACCATCTCTCTCGCTTTCCCTCACACACACACACACACACACACACACACACACACACACACACACACACACACACACACACACACTCACAATACATAACATCTATTAGGGATGCCCTGTTACATTTGATAGATTGATGACACCAGCCTTCCATTTCTCTGAAGCTATGCAATTCAGCTATACAGTTCAGGCAATCTTTCAATGGTGGAAAACGTGACTCTGACCTCTTCCTAATGCTTCCTAGACCTGAGGAGAAATACAAGTGTGTAAGATTAATTAAAGCGTTCAGGATTTAGAAACAGCAGAGGCCTTATGTACATCCCACTGGTACATGTGGATCGTGGCCAAAAAGCAGAGCAGATTGTTTACATGGTCTCACACATACAGTACACTTCTGCACACTCAGCACATCCTGTCACCAAAATTCTTTAGCAGTGCTAAGGATTTACCTTCGAAGTGTAAAATGGGTTCTTACCACCAGTACACAAAAAAGGACACCAGGACAACATTGTTGCATATAAAAAGGCTCCTCTCTACATCCATCCATTTATTTTTCGTAGCTCATCTTAGACAGGGTTGTGGGGAACCTGGAGATTATCCTCGGGAACTATGCAGGGGACATTGTGGATACGCTGCCAACCAATATCAGTCAGCCCATAAACGCATGTCCTTGTACATACAAGTCAGAGGCAGAAATCAAACCACCATCCCAGGGATTTAACCTCTATTACCTTTATTATAGATTGATTAAGTATGTTGAGTTGGGTCACCATAACAGCTTCAACACACCCTGGATTCGATTCACTGGAAGTGTACTGTAGCAACAAACAACGTTCTTCTAAAAGATATTCGCTCAATTGATGATATCAAACCATTCAGTGAGTTCTAATGGGGCTCTAATGTGTGAAGACATCCAGGAAATGATCACGCCCACCATGAAGAAACATTTCATCATCTAAGAAGATTAAAAAAGATCAGGTAGAAGAAGAACCCAGACCATCTGTTTCTACCCCTAAATCATCACCTATCTTTAAAACAATCTCGAAAAATTCCATGTCTTCTCTTGTGAGCATCACATCACAAGCAGATCGATCAACATGAATTAGGTGAATTTGCTTTAGAGAGATTAGAGAACTCACACGATATCGATGATCTAGAGACTTCCACACATTAATGAGTGGTTCATGCAAACTTCTGAAGCCTTGTAAAGACAAAAGAAGGTATAATGGAGGGCAAAGCTGTATAACACCTCAGCATTTGGATAGTTGTGACTTATGAATAATGGTGGGGATTGGTTGACCTTGCTGCTGTGACAAGATGAATGTGGATTCACAGCAGCAAAACCACAAGTGACAAAGTTTCCAAATGTATTTATATTATTTTATGTCATCCTTTACATGGTAATATGTAGTAATGTATTTTAAAAAATGACAATATTTAACAAAGTAAAATGTATACTTTTTGGTATGCTAAGTTTTCTTTGACGCTCCAGGGTCTCCAAGGTCAGCACTTTATATTTGGCAAAGCTGGAACTTTAAGTTTTGCATAATGGGAAAGTGTAATAAAGGAAAAGACTTGTTTTGTGGATGTCATGAAAGATGTAAATGAGAAAGTGTGTTATGTCACTCTTTATCTAATAAAAAAGGAAAAACACATTGTCCGTGCAAAAGGGTTAGGGTTAGGGTTAGGGTTAGGGTTTAGCTTGGGATTCTGGGTTCTGGGATAAGGATTATTTCTGACCAATAAATGAAAGACTTTTTTAGCCCTACATGCCCATCAGCAATATTTGTTGTTATTTTTGTGTGCAGTGTGAAACCAAATCAAACTAATTAAATAAATAAATATACAATAAAACTATCAAATATCAGTGCAAACAGGTATGAATCCGACCTAATATTTCTGCTATAATCTGGGGATGAACATCATTTACTTCATCTTTAGACAAGTGTATTTTCTCCACAGTAAAACCTCTTGGACTCAGACACTTAGCTAAAAATAAAATAGCAGCCAAACATTTCCTAAAAGCCTTCGATAGGACTTCGGAGAAGAGTGAGGATGACTTGGACTTTAGACACGGTCTTGATCAGCTCTGGCGCTCGGTGTTGTCAGGAAATCAGTGGATGTATGCTGTTAACGAGGGCTTCAGCTTTCTCTCTCTGTCTCTCTGTCTCTCTCTTTCTCCTCCTTTTCCCTGCAGTGCACACTTTTTCCAGAACACCTTTCCCCTCGGCTCCGGCGCCACTAAATATAGGGAGCTCTGCCGACAGCTCGAGCCGATAACAAATGGTAAGCAGAGCAGCTCCTTCGAAGCATGACAGAAACGCAGAGGAAAAAAAAATATGTGCTGCTATTTTAATATTTCCTTACTATCTAGTCAATGTGAGGATTTTTCTTGGAACATGCAAATTTTCCATTTTCTTTCCATTACATTAGTTTTAACAATTTATCAGTTGTTTATCTAATAAACAACATGTCTATATTCTCATAACCTTTGAATACGGTATATCTGCATTGCAATATCTTTGCTGAGTGAATATATTATATATATATATATATATATATATATTATAGTTTTGAAGATATGTTCACAGTAAATGTTTTTAGTGTATTACTTGTGGGGGAAAAATCCTGTCCGAGTCTTACAATTGTCCAATTACAGTAAATGGCACCCACTGATGACCCTATGGGTCTGTGTCACCATTTGAGTTTCTGACAGTCAACACCTACAACATTATCACAAGTAGACAGGAGTGAAAGTGGTGTTTAAAATCATCAACACATTCCACACCATCATGTGCTCGCTTCGCTGTACTCTGTATGTTCATTGTGCCACTGTTATTGTGTTTTTCTCTAGAAGCCTAACCAATAAAACCAAACTGCCAGACTTACCTAGAACTCCCAGTCTGTAGTTAATTGTAACCACAATAACGTTTCCGTAGCTGGCCAGGATGCTGCCGTCGATCATGTTCCCTGTGCCTTCCATGTAAGAACCGCCGTGAATGTATACCATGACGGGCCTCAGACCGTTCTCGTCATGAATGTCTGGGGGGAAAAAAAATCAACCATGAATATAAATGTTTTGGGAGAACCGTTTTCTGGGACATGTGGTCAGTCGTGATTATGAGTGGTGGTTAATAATCCATGAGTTTAAGGTAATCAGCAAAGACTAGACTTAATGTTGAGCTCATGACAACTAAGAACTTGATATTGTCCATCTTGGACCTTTCTAGTTTCCACCTTGGAGCATTTCCACACCCTGGATGTTTTAATGTGAGAAAAAATGAAAAGAATTATCCAGAGAAACAAAAACTTGTATAGAAATAAAAAAAAATGTAGTAGCTTAGTAAGATATTTAATAAACAAACAAATAACTATATAAATATATAAATATTTCAATTATCTACATGAAAGCATTTTGGTGATATCACTGCACTTACTGAACTCCTAAAAGTCTGAATCGACTGGAAATTAGAGGCTGTTTAAAGGCAGTTTGTGTAGATTTTTAGCAACTGCACGCAAAATAAACAGAATAATCTACTTATTGAAAATACGTAAATCTGAAATAACATAATACTTAATGTCCTTAAGTGTAAGTGTTATTTTACTGAAAATATATTTAATATCATGTAGAACTTAATTCATCTTTGTGTTAGGCAAAATGCATTAAACCATTTAAAACCAACTTGGACAATAATCTAACATTTTTACAAGGTTCCTTTGCTGTCATTGGCTGCATTTTGGTCTTAAACAGAGCTGTTTTTAGGATAAAATTAGTAAATACATGCCATGTTAATGTCTTAATGTCAAAACCAGAATATCACTGGATATAAAGAAAAGAAACAAGAGAACTTCTTTCATGGATCTTCTGAAAATCCACCTGTAACTTCCTGTTGAACAGGTATTGTGAAATATTCTACACATTTCATATAGGTGAATGTGTCCCTGTTTTACATATAGTCATAAGGGGTTTTTACACCTGGTCAGTTCATGCGTTTTCTGTGATCAGATAGCTATCCGATGGTAAAAAGGCCAGGTGTAAATGCCCTCCGAAACGGTTTTGAGACAGATATAAATCTGATCGCTCAAACCACTTCAGGAGGTGGTCTGGGACGTATTTCAGATGAAACTGGACAGGTGTAAATGAATGAGGTTGTTCAAGCCACATACGTCAGCGCTATACTCCTCCCAAACGGAAGTACGTCACTCGCAGGTGACTCTCGAGTCGTGCATCGCGCCAGAAACAAATATGTTTTCCCACCAGCGCTGGCTCTGACCTTTCACCCAGGTGTCTCGTTTGGTCTTAAAATGCACTGCTGCTGCCAGCGAAAATGCAACAAACAGTAAATGCTGTTTTTTTGTACTGTAGCAACCGCATACACCAAAGCGCGTTCCATTTCAATTACCCCGGAAATGAGGTAAAATATATTTGCATATTGGGCGGGAGTAGAAAGATCGGATCGATATCCGATTCGCCGAGATGCATTTATGTGGCCTAATGTAAATGGAACAGTTTTAACAAATCAGATAGCTATCGGATCAGAGAAAACACATGAAGTGACCAGGTGTAAAAAGGCCCTTAGTGATCTGTTTTCTGAATACTCTTGGTAGATGTATCAACTGGATGAACAGCAAATAAATGTTTAATTCAGCGAAAAGATGTGCGCTGAATCTCACCGAAGGTTGTCGTTTCTTTAGATGAGTCGACTATTTGCGACTCTCCACTGGCCTGAAAATAGCGTCTGATTGGCAAACTTGAGGAAGCAGCTAATTATAAAGGAACAGGTTGGTGAGACACTAGACACAGGTATCATTTCACTAATAGCCAGCAAGCTACACAGATCATTACCAACTGCTCTTCCAAGTAAACATATATAGCATTGCATTATGGGAAACTAAAAACTCCACCATGAGAAGAAAATCCATGGATGTCTTGGATAGAACTGTATGATGAAATATGTTTGTCAGATGATGAACAGGCTATGTGCCTGTGGGGTCGTCTCCTGATTATTGAGGCTTATGTACGTACCCACTATAAGGCCTCCTAAGGCCTGTGCTAAATGTCAGATTGAATGAGAGCAAATGCCATCAGGAGAGGGTTATGACCATGGCTAGCTTATAGGGATGTGTAGCTTGTGGGTCTGAGTGCATGTGTTGTTTTTGCTCCTTCCCTCAGCATGCACGTTTTATCACACTATTATTATTTGGAAATATAAAATAACCAGTAGCAGTTAGCCTGCTAGTCATTTTGGGTCTTGCTTACATGTAGTCTAGCAGTGGGAAAAACATTAGCCCAAAAGAGGTCATCTAATAATATATCTCAAAAAACTACAGCCGAATAAAATGAGCACATATATTACTATGATCTGAGGAAAATAAAACAATATCTGTGTGCAATAATAAGACAGCTACTTGCTGTGGCATTTCTTGAAATACTGTCACATTATCACTTGAATAGTTACATAAACTACTTTAAAGTATTTGTGCTACATGAATCAAACATGTCTGTAACTGGTGAAATTATGGTAGCTGCTATTTTTGTACAGTTTGTAGCTCATGAGTAACAGCTAGCATACCTGTTTCTCTAACTAGCTAACCATGCAATTTATTAGCCAGGTTAAACATTCCCCACTGAGCTTGCTAGATAAATGAAACATAAACATGGAGTAGATTAGACATTAAACTTTATATGTTTGTCTTATTTATGTAAAAAAGTATGTCTAGATGACTGTTTGGCTGTCTGTTGCTCCATGCACAAGAGTAGCAATATTAGCCTAGCAATATTAGCAGTATCGTTATCTTTGCTTTAGTAGTATCTTTGCAAAAAAAAAAAAGTATTAAAATATATTTTAATATCAAATTAATTCTAAAAAAAATAAAGTAATGAATTTTCTGGCCCCTTGTTGGTTCGATTTATCCAGGGACAGTGACAGAAAAACAGTATATATTTCTTAAAAGGTGTTTTAGTACTATTTAAATAATTGCTAGCAGTGTTCATGAAAGAGCTAACAGGGTGTTTATAATCCATATTTTTCTCCATGTTAAGGGGAGAAGAGTATATATATATATATATATATATATATATATATATATATATATATATATATATATTATTTTGCCCTATTGCCGACACTTTAGGGCTTATCTATGACCATTCAGAATTTATTCATGCATTCAGTTCTAGATGAAATTTCAGGCCTGGGTGATTAATACACACATACACACACCTTATTCTCTTATTCTGTGCAAAGATTGCACAGTCCCGTGATGCCTCTGGGTAAGTGGAGAGCTTCAGAGCAATCCACAAAACAGGAGCCAGAGAGAAGATGGCACAAAAAAGAGGAAGGGTGATGAATAGCAGGAGGAAATTATAAGACAGTAAGAAAGAAAAAAGGGTAAAGAATGCAAAAAAAGAAAGTGAGATATAGAAAGGAAGAGACTGGGGGAGTAGAAAACAACCCATCTTGAAAGGTGATTAATCTTGGTCAGGTTCTGAGCAGGAGCCAGACGGGCACTCTAATGCGAGGGCATCTATTTTGCAGCTCTGCGCTAGCGTACAACTTCCAGTGTCGCAACACACTCTCTTATTCAGCTGAGATAATGGCTCTGTCTCCTTTAGTGAAGATGTTCCTCAGGGCACGGTAGAAGATAGCGTTTTATTATGCTGATGGAAGCTCGGTTCCTTTTTAACAAAAAAATCCTTAACCTATGTTATGAGAAGAGCAAACGTGGAGCAGTGATTACACAGATTCTCTCCTGTTTTAGTATTTGAGTAATATTGCAGTCAGTGCTTTATTAACTACAAAGAGTGACTCTGAACATTTGAAACTCATTGATTGTGTATCCATAAATTTGTCAAAGTGCTATTTCAGATAAACATCCCAGATCTCCAATGGATGCAGTTTTGTCTGATTAATAGTACACTGGCCAACAATTTCCATTCATTGTGAGGGCACAGTAAATAAACTAAATGACCAAAAATCACACAAGTTTGAAAACCTTCCAATGTTAGTATGGGAGATCTCAAGTATCCTGTAAAGAGCCCTGACCTCAACCACACTGAACAGCTTTGGGATGAAATGGAACACCAGCTGCACCCCAGGCCTGCTCACTAATGTTCTGGTGGCTTAATGAACACAACTCCCCACAGCCACACCTCCCAGAAGTGAAGAGTGGAGCTTATGACAGCAAAGAACTATATCTGAATTGGGATGCTCAATAGGCACTTATGGATCAAATGGTCAGGTGTCCATATACTTTTGGCCATATTGTGTTTCGCCACTGCACTGGTGGATGGTAAAGACAACAAGGTAAATTTTTTAACCAGGGACTTTCACACAACACAAACAGACATCATTTATGGTGGAAGATGTGAAGGCATGGCAAAGAATCCCAGTGAGTTCCAGTGTCATCATTTCCCTTGCTCTGATGGCATTATGTGAGAGAAAAAGCAAGAAAGAGGAGTCATAATGAAGGAGTGAGCAGGGGGGTGACTCTGCAGCGCTTGCACTGTGTACATTCATCATTGCCAAGACAGCCTGAGGGGGATAATATATTCCCCCATGGGCTGTACAGCACCACACACATTACTCATCCTTATATGGCCAGAACGGGAGAGAGACAGAGTAGGGTCATCTGAATTTTCCATCCATTTTTGCAGTTCACAAAGTGTTAGTAGAGGACAGATGAATATGACTGTTAGTGGCCATGCAGAAGGTTGCTGATGCTCTGATTGTGCAAATGCTAGCTTCCTGCTCCACCTGTTCAGCAGTAACCGTCATACTGAGAAATTGCAACAGTTGTAACACTAATACAAGATTTGCTAAGCTATAATACCCTTCATAGGTCTTTAGCTGCTACAGCAATTTCAGCCACCATGAATAAATGATTGCCAGTTGGATTTCACTTCCTCATCAAACAAGTCAAGCATGGCCTGGGACCGTTACTGATATCATCTCGTCCGGCCTCTATCTTTGAGAGTTTGTTAGTACGATGTCACTTTGTAATAAAGCCATTAAAGTAAACACTTCAGGCCTCCCGTTCAATCTGCATGTAAACCAATTAAAGATGCCGCTTCAAGGCAGGCTCCTTTCGTTCGTTAATTTTCCAACGAGCCCTCTCGTGGCCATTAATTTTCAAACAAGGTCTTTCTTTGCGGCATAACATTCTCAAAGGCAATACAGGGATAAAATGAAAAGGAAGAAACAAAGCAAATGACAAAATTAAGGTTTTTAGATACTCTTTCACAACTAAACCTAGAAGGATCTCGGGTGCATTAATGAGATTGGCCCTCTAGTACTGAAGCTCTGAAAAGCTAGAGCCTTGAGGGAACCGGAGTAATTCAGCGCCACTGCCGATACACATGTAGTCAGAGAAAATGAATTGTGCCTTTCTGCGAACCACTGGGGTTTAAATGCATTTCAGAAACCAGGGTTCACCCAGACATTTGGTTCTGTTGGGGATTACAGTGGTTCTGGATACTAAATGAATCTATTCTACAGTGAAGTAAATTTGTGCCTGCTGTCTGACTGATTTCGATTAGCGAGTTATGGAAGGTTAAAATGTTGCTTTTGCTATGCTTTAAAGGTTTGAGCATGTTTTCTAGCCCTTTTAAAAGGTTTTTAGAAGGTTGCAGGCATAATATACAAATATCTACATTGCAGTGCATCACAAATTCATAATTTTTCAAGATTTGGCTTAATAAATTGCAAATCTATTGCAATTTCTACTACTATGTCCAGTATTTTCCATTAAAAAATAATCTAACTACAGGGTTGCCAGGTCTGTATGAAAAAAAAAAAACAGCATCATGGCCAAACAAAAAACCAGCCCAAACACTAGCCTAATACCAAAATCCTATGCTTCAACTATCCAGTTTTGTAAACTCTTCAACATCTCAGTTATTATAGCAAAAGTACAGTAATGTTCACAAAGTAACATCTACCAATTCTCAATTCTGATTGGATGGAAGGTGTTGATTTATTTCAACATTTCTCTAACAGTAGAAGATATTTTAAGAAAAAATATGGTTAACGATGTTATGTGTGTGTGTGTGGGGGGGGGGGGTTGTTGGTTAAACAAAAATATATATGTTTGGATTTTCCACTATAGGGCAGTCTTCAGAACTTTTTGGTTTCTCTATAACATTACAGCTGCATCTGTCTTTATTTTAATAGATATTTCTAAAAAAAAAAAATGTACAAATAAAAAAATATTTCAATATTTACATTATATATTTATAAATATATAATAAGAAATAGAGAATAGCTAAAGCTTCACACTGCTTTCTGACATAAAACATAATATAATCATATAGCAGGACTCCATTTGCCTCTACTGTAGCCCACAAAATGTGTACAAAAACCTTGAGAAGAAGCTTCAGAGGAGCTCGTGTCTTTTGTGCAAAAGGACCTCTATGGCGAATGTTACTCCTATGTGAATGGTACATACGAAGGTACACAAAACATATACCGCCATCATGATCTCCATTAGCAACTAACCTATTTGCAAAGGTAAATATTTACACAAATGATTGAATGTCACTAAACTCTGCAGTTATAAATGGCAAACAACCTCCATTGTTGTTGTCTGGGATAGAAAATCTAGACTGCACTCACTGAATGTTTATATTTGGCAACGGCTTTTATCCTAGACAAAAAGCTTTTTTTTCCCTCCAAAATTCAAATGTGGCTCTTCTGTAGTAATTCTGGTACTTGAACTTGAAGAAACTATTTAAAGTATATACAATTCTGGCTTATACTACTACCATATCGTGTACTGTTTGAACTGTCTGAATGCTGACTGTCCAAGATTTGAGCCATGCAATGGTGTGAGCTTTTAATATTACAGCCAGAAAACACAGTTATAGGACACGGATTGTGGCAGGAGTTACGAATGAACAGATTCCCATCGTCAAAACACACAGGTTAGTGTTCATGCTTCGACGAGCAATGAAAGAAAAGGGGGAAACAATACAACAGAATTTCTCTGAGGAAGTAAAGAGAAAAGGCATGCATACTTTTGAGAGGAAAAACTTGTTACTTTAAAGCACCAGGGGAAGGGACTGTCTTTTAGATTACTATAGCTGTATATAAGTAAATTAGTAGAAATTTGATTTATTGTTAATTTAGTTTTCACAGGCGAACCCGGTCCTTATATTTTTTAATTATATTAAAATAGTTTACATATATATATGTATATATATATATATATAATGTTTCATACCGTTACACAGTCCTCTGACTCTGTGCTAAGTATGTCGAAAAAGGAAAGAGGATTAAAAAAAACAAGGAAAAAAGCCAAAAGATGCAAATACGCATCTCCGGTGTGGAAAATCAGGGAAACCCAAACCAAAAAGTTTCTTTCTCATGCATGTGTATCAGGCTTCATGGAGTCGACTTTTGCTTTTTTTTTTTTTTTTTTTTTTGTTTTAAAATAAGGGGAAAAAGACAGAAAAAATACCTTTGTCTTCGCCACCCTCATTATTGGTGAAATCAGCACGTTGATTGTAAGTGTTGGCTCCTACTGTCGACAACAGGAGAAAAATAACACAGGGGATAAATGGGGAACAGACTTTTAAAAAATGCCCTAAATACAATCAAATCGGTAAGAAATCAAGTGGATAGTTTGACATCTGTATCCAAAGCTTCAGTGGGTATTTTCACCTGCACGCTGTATATCTGTACCAGCTGCTGTATTCAGAAAGGGTCTTGTCCTGTCTGCCTTTATAATATAGGATTGTAGATGAGGAATGAGCCTTAATCTGATTCCCAAATGTCATCTAGAAGAGGAGGAGTTCCCTTTTCATCTCAAGGATTCTACCTCATCTCACCTCAGGGAATTTTTCTTGCTTATAAAGAACGTAAGGATTTCTCCAAAGCTGCTTTGTAACAGTGTCTATTTTTAACCCTGCTACACACACAAAAAAAAGAGTATGTATGTATTAATACAAACTAGTAACAATAAATTTGGGTTACTACAGAAGCTCTAACACACCTTTATCAAATCGGTTTAGTCTTAAGCAACATAACATTTACAGCATTTGGCAGACACCCTTATCCAAAGTGACTTAAATTCATTTTTATACAGCGACTTCATTTTTATACAGCTGAGCAATTGAGGGTTAAGGGCCTTGCTCAGGGGCCCAACAGTGCCAGCTTGGTTGGACCGGGGATCAAGCTCACAACCTTCCGATTGGTAGCCTAACAGCTTAACCATTAGGCTACCACAGGCCCTACCATAGGCTGGCACAAAAACATAATGTTTTTGTAAACACGAAGTTATCATCTAGTCATGAAAACAAGCTAATGTACAGATGGGCTGAAATGAAATAGAAGCTATAAATAGTCATTCATATGTTCAACCAGTGAGTTATGTTTTGATCATCAAGTCTTTCCAAATGTGGACAACAACACAGTACAGACATTTAGTTAATTAGCATATAGCAAACTCCCTGTGCTCTGTCCATGACCTAATCCAGAATAATTATATCTGGCTGCCAGCTAATACCAAAAACAAGGGCCACAGTAGTGCAAGACTTAAACAGCAAAGAAAATGGCAGATTCTAGCCTCAGTGTGAGTTGATGCTAAATTCAAATACCCCTTGTACGGCTGCAAGTATATTTTAATAAATACTTTAGCCCAAAAAGCAATCTTTTTTTCTATTACCAGTGTTTCTTTTTGGCTTCACAGTAAAGAAGCATTTACTAAGCTTCTAAATTCAGCACTGTGATAACATCATCCTGCTAAGTGGCCAGATTAGGCAATTTTATTTCATGGGAAACTATTTTACATTTGGAGCTACTAAAGTTTGTTTACAGGCCAATTTTTGTCTTAGTTTTAGTCGAACTCCATCAGGCCAAACATAATGTACATAAGCTAGCTACTGCATTGTGTGATTAAAACTAGAAGCCAAATTTGCTTACAAAAATCTGTTTACAAATAGCCTAGATTAGTGACTATTATTATAAAACTCCTGGAAAGAAATGATATATAATACAGTATAACCCTCTTTAAACTAAAGATGCTGTATGAGATTTTAAAAACAGTACGCATGATGAAGTCACTGTCAGCAGCATGGAAAGATTTAAAGGTATTAAATAATCAAACAAGAGTGGAGAATTAACACGGACTACAAATTCACAGTACACAGCATGACCATCGGGAATCTTTATCGAAACGTTAGACATACGGTAAGAGACGTTACACATAAATTGCTTTGCTACAATAATGTGTATAATTATTGATATGGTTATGTCTTCTATACAGTTGTTCAGGCAAATAGAAATGAACTGAAACTATTTATAGAAGTGATATTTACTTCCATGTTTTACATGATGTTAGCTGCACATACACCGATTAGCCATAACATTAAAATCACTGACGGGTGAAGTGAATAACATTGATTATATCGTTACAAAGGGACCTTTCATTATTCAGTTCTCTAAATTGATGTGTTGGAAGCAGGATAATTGGATATGTGTAAGAATCTGAGCGGCTTTGAAAAGAGCCAAATTGTGATGGCTAGCCGACTGAGTCAGCGTATCTCCAAAACAGCAGGTATTTTAAGGTGTTGCTGGTATTCAATGATTAGTACCTACGAAAATGGTCCAAGAAAAGACAACCGGTGAACCCAAGGCTTGCTGATGCACAACGGGCTACACAAAAGAGCTACTGTAGCAAAAATTGCTTTAAAAGTTATTGCTGGCTTTGAGGAAAGGTGTCAGAAACACACAGTTCATCATAGCTTGCAGCACTCAGCCACACTGCAAAAACTGTTCAGGAATGGATTGAGACTTGGCCTCCATATTTCCCAAGTCTCAGTCAGATCAAGCGTTTGTGAGATGCGCTAGACAAACGAAGTTCTGATCTATGGAGGCCACACCTAACAACTTACAGGACTTAAAGCATCTGCTACCAACATCGTGGTGCCTGGATACCACAAAATGCCTTCAGAGTACTTTTGCAGTCCATGCCTTGACGGGTCAGAGCTGTTTTGGCAGTACAAGATGGACGGATTAAGTTATAGCTGATCAGATTTAAATACTAGAAAAACATTTTGAGAAGAATTTAGCAAACATTCATCTGCAAAGCTCCAAAATAATTATTCTGAATTTCATCATCGGTCTTGCGGTGACTCAGCCAACGTCTGCATTGGCAACAGAATAAAAAAGGAAACGGTCACTATTTAATATTGCTTTCCCATCATTCCATGCTGTTAGGATGGCATATAAGTCACTGACAAGAACATTACTGTTCAGCTGGTTGTACAGTTGGGCTAAAACATGTTCAACAAGATTGACACCTCTGAGCTGAAAGAATTTACATAGCATGCCAGACTGTGGCTGCAGACCTTGACATCATGAGACAGGGAGAGAGATGACTCAGTAACAATGTCTGCACCATTATCGGTTATGTCGATATGCGTCAGAGAGGTGCAGCTTACTTTGCGCCATGAACGTATCGATCTAGGACATATCGATCGGAGGTCACTATTTATTTATGCTGATAATTAAAGCAGGATGACGACGTGCTACGGGGAAGCATCAGTCACGGGGATATAATGATGTCTCGGTAACGTCTGAGAGAGAGGAATTACTGGAAATGGAGAAATTTATTAGCACTCCCCTCAGTCAATGAATAATAATCATTAAAACACGCAGGACTTAGAGGAACTGCTAGGTACAGTAAACACAGACTCTGTGCGTGAGAGTGTGTGTGCATACATGGCTGCCCTCGTTTACTGGCCTGGCTCTTGGACGTTCTCATTGCCACAGCTCACACGCCACTAGTTTTCTGTCAGAGACAGGACTCAACAGACTCTTTCTCTCCTGCCTCAGTCGTCTTATCACTGCAACACATCCTCCTGCTTCAGGCTATATGTCTGTGTTTCCAGTCAATCCAAGAGCTGTTGGATATCTTTAACACCTAACAGGATTGACTCATCAAACTGTTTAAGGCCCTAAATAATCTAAACTTAAGAAAATAAATTCTGTCTGCTTTTTTGAAATGATGGTTAGGATAAGATTACCATAAATTCAAAATAATTCTATATGGCCAAAGGTATGTGGACATCCTGACCTCCACATCCATTAAGTTGATAAAGAAGCACAGAATTATCTAAAATGTCATTCAGGATTCCCCTTCACTTGAAACCTGTTCCAGCATGATGATGCCCCAATATACATAAAGCCAGGTCCATATGTTGTTTTAAGGCTGGAGAGGAAGAACTTGAGTGTCCTCCACATTCACTAAATTCCAGGGGTATTGTTACCACGATGTAAAGTGGCCGTGTTTCTGGAGGTCTTGGAAAAATGCCCTCTTTCAAAAAAAGCATACCTACGATGGATAATGAAGGACAAAACCGTCATACAGGTAGATTTTATATTTCATATCTATTATGCTTTATTATCTTACAGTTAAGCTATTTATCCCAGTGTCCTCCACAGAGCCATGACTGAACACCTTTTGGATGAAATGGCATCTTATTGTTGTATAAAAGGAATAAAACACCATAGAAAGGAAAACTGCACACTACTGCTCCTCAACCATCAACAATACCCAGCATTACTAACATTCTTGTGGATAATGAAAGTTAATGAAAGATAAAAGATTTTTATAAGAGTGGTTATAAAGTGTTAAAGCAGAAGGCTCCATATTAATGCCCTTGCTTACTAGTACGGATGTCATCGGAATGTGTCTATATACGGTATGTCTGGACATAGCATGTGTATCAGTATGAGCAATAATAAACCTCTCAGAAAGCAATGCTCACTTAACCTGTCATCTACAGATATTGTAGATTATCCTGTCATTATTGTCATATATACAGTTAGATGTACAGATAGATGTAATAGCAGAGTGAACAATTATTCCTGTGATTTGGCCAACTGACTTCTGGGATATCGTGAAAAAGGACCACATATGATGGTTGGTTATGGTGTATCATTACACATATTTTTTACATTTTCCTATAATAACACTCTTGCCATTTGATTCATTTTATCCATTTATACCTACATTATACACTTATATATGATATACTGTATTTATATCTCACTGACATGATACACATCTGTAAGTTAACCAAAGCAGCTTTACAGAATATAAGAAATATTGCAAAAAGTACAAAAAGGTTCTACATTATACAAAGGTTCAAGAGTAACTGTTTTTATATTAATTAATATAAGAATACTACTATAATAATATAATAAGATTAATATTGTACTTATATTTAAATTTAGATAGATAGATAGATAGATAGATAGATAGATAGATAGATAGATAGATAGATAGATAGATAGATAGATAGATAGATATGAAGTTATGTACTTGAACACAAAAGAAAGTTAATGATTGAGTGATATTGAGAAGATAAACCTATGCATTTATTATATTTTTAGCTATCACACATTTATGCTATTATTATTATTATTATTATTATTATTATTATTATTATTATTATTATTATTATTATTATTTGGCAAAAAGGTAAAACAGTCTCTGCCTAAGATATAACACAAAAGCTTGCTGAAACCTGTGTGAAAGATATTGCCACACTAAGCAATGCCCAACCGGAAAGATTTAAAGTAATGGCACCCCTAATGGAAACCTAACTGTGTCTTGTGCTCAATA
This sequence comes from Tachysurus fulvidraco, assembly GCF_022655615.1. Classification (NCBI taxonomy): domain Eukaryota; kingdom Metazoa; phylum Chordata; class Actinopteri; order Siluriformes; family Bagridae; genus Tachysurus; species Tachysurus fulvidraco. The sequence continues at coordinate 13,888,356 of NC_062535.1, read as the reverse complement.
AAAGCCATAGACATGTGACCCCACCATGCCACTGATTCACCTCATTTCATTTCCATGCAAACCAAACAAACCACTTTTCAAACTGATTTGATGTTTAAAACTATTTTCACACTTGTGCCCGATCACTAACTAGACGAAACATAAAGAAATGGGAATTGATGCGGCTTCAGCATCACAGCAGTGATAACCACATGGCCACTGCTCTGCAAGGGGGTTGTAATAATTACACATAATAGGGATAGCTATCTGAGTCTGTTCCATATGGGAACCACATACTGTTCCGTGACATCTAGCATTTCCATCCCATGGAGATGCTTCATACAAGCTCTGTTTTAGTATTTACACAAAGCGGCTATTATGCCATCGGAAGGGGGTGGGGGGGTGTTGGTGGGGTTGGGTGGGGGGTTGTCGGCACTCGCTGGAGGTAACAAGCAGTGATTTATCAGAACTGCTCTTTTCCTATTTCCCTTTCTGCCTCTGTGAATGGCTTGTTTTGAATGACTGCCCGATGGAGAGCGGACACAGCGAATGCAATTAAAGAATGGAGGGGAGCCCGCTGCGGCATTGTCTCCTCACCCAGAACACGCCCCGCCCATGCTCAGGCTTTCATTCTGATTAATTCCCGATTAAATAAACTGTCCCTCTGCTTTCACGTTGTTTGCTGCATAAAGGATTAGGTTCGGGTCTTTCGCTTCTCTTCGGTGCCGATTGTAATGTAACGGAAAAATGCACGAATGAACAAACAAATTGCTAAATAGCCTAGAGAGCATCACCAATCTGCAAGACAATAAGGCTATGATTCAGTAAAGGTGTACAAAAACACTGTGCAAACTTGATACCATGCAAGCTGATTGACTAAGAGGGGCTCGAGAGGATTGTGATTTGTCTTGTCTGTTTGCCTTAGTGTGTAATATGCAGTTTGGTTTGTTTCTGCATAAAGGTGCAAAATACAGGATTTTTTTTTTTTTTTTAACTTGTCCTTACTTAATCTACAAATGAATACATCTGTCACGTGTATTAATGTAAAAAGAGCTAAGAGACCTGCAGTAATATTGATTTTTATCTATATCATGTAAAAATAATCAAAAAAGTCTCGTAATGTCTTAATGTTACCAAAGTAAAGTTTGTTTCTCATTAAAAAAAAAAAAGTCCATATATATTCGCAAACCCGACAACATCAGCATTCGAATTGAGCAAGCGTCATATGTCTTGCGCAGCTGATTAACATAATACACACTGATATTTTATTCATTTATTCATATCATAACAGCAATGTTTTTGGAGCTGAACCCAGTTTACCATGCTAGCCTTGTACTCCAACTTCTTTTGAGTTGCGACAACAGCTTACTTTGTATCTGGATCAAGCTTCATTGTGATCTTGAAGGTGCAAGATGTTTTGACATTGTTTGGAATTTCAAAAGGTGAAGTTACGAGAGCTAAAGCATGATTGGTGTGCCAACTTAAAGTCAGAATGCTTTTTGCTCAAAGCATTAAAACACTTGTGTGCCATATTTGCTGTAAGGAGGCCTAAACCAGATATCATGCATCTTTCTATTACTCCTTAGACATATGCCTACATATTCATTCTACATTAGCAGTGTAACACCGCACCGCTATCTGTATCGGTATCAGATTTGGATTTAAACCCAAAGCCTTATCAAAACTCTACCAATATGACCAACACCAGGAAAAAATATTGAGACAGGAACCTTATTATCATTATTATTATTTTCCAAATCCTGTACGTAATTATTATTTTTGTCTACACCTACAGTACCTGTGATACCTATTTGTGATATTTTCTACTACTAATAAAATAAAGATGTACATTAATTCTCCAGTAGTTTTTCTAAGTACAATTATTCAGACTTTCCTTATTATTTCAAAGTTATAGCTGAACCTTTAAGGAAAGAAGTGACTGTAACGCTGTTGAAATTTTAAGAGCCTCACTCAAAGCCTCGGTGGCTGCAAAGGGCATAATAATATCCCGCACTGTGAAGGCAATGACTTTATTTCCTGCAGCCCTACTGCACTGGTATATGGTGCATACTTATTTGCCCAGCCAGAATCAAAGTGGCAGCCCTCCAGTTGCTAGTCAGCACTCCTAACCACTCAGCTATCTGCACCATCTCTGTTAGTAAGCAGAAGACCAAAAGCAGGAAGATTATTTCATGCCTGCTGAGTCATACAGGCCTTTAAAATAGTTAAAAATCGAGTCCCTGACACAAAATGCCTCATCAGATATAACACCTACTTGATGTGACCATAACAATACATCATCACGACGGAAATGACTGCAGAATCTGTCAAATGTTGGGTTTAATGCATTATTAATGTGTGTTATTCACTTGTATCCCTCGTCTCTTGTCGGTTAGCACGTATTTAAAAACTTCGATAGACATCTATGCTGTGGGTTTTCAGATAAATATCAAGGTCAAGAACTAAATATAATCCATATGAGATTCGTTGATGCTGCGATTTTCTTTAACATTTGCACCGACTAGAAGATATCATATCATACATATCATAGACCACACCCAGACATGCACCGAGCGAGTATTCACCTTTGAAAAGATGTATTGCAATATTTGGTGTAAAAGAGATCTCACTCTGCCTGAGCTTCAACTGAAGAAAATCAATACTGTTAAGATCTCTTTTGAGAGCCTCGGCAGACAGCACAACCAGCTCCCCTGCCATTGAGCCGAATGCTTTGTGGGGGTTCTGAGGTTTGATTATTATTTTTTCCCTTCAGTGTTCTGGTGTCTGTGTCAGATTTTGGTACATTGTGAGATTACATTCTGCAGAATCGTTTGCCATGATGGCTTGAAAAGAGTGGACCAAAGTTTCCAAAGATCAAGTACCTGCAAGTATGAATCTAACAAACATTTTTTTTTAAATAGTCAAAACAAACAAAATTGACATACCATCCTCAGTGGGCACATAGATGTTCAGGTATAGACAATCTTCACTTTGGTCTTGCACATAGGTTACCACTGTATCCAAATTAGCAGTGAACCATACAGGTAACATATCATTGAGTAAAAAGCGGTCTTCCAGAAACTGGGGACACACTGGAGCAAACTGAGTGGCATTTCGGATCCCCGGCCAAGACATGGGTGGCTCTGGAGGCTGGAAACGCCTCTCGCCTGTGGGAGGCAGAGCATAGGGAATTCCCAAGTACTGTTCCACAGGTCCCAATATCTCATTGGGCAGTGACGTTTTTAAGCCTCGTAACTTGCCGTAGTTTGTAGTGACAACTGGATACTGTTGCCCCTGGGCCACTGGTAAGCAAGAAGCTACCACTGCTACAATCCAACAGATTCGGTGTAGACTGGCAAATGACTGGAGCATGGTTGTAGGTATCCATGTGGTTCCTCCTTGCCGTGACATGGTCCACCTGGGGTTGGAGAGAAGTAGGTGGTATCTACGGTCCTATAATTCCACCTGACCAGATGATCTGAAATCCCTCACTCAGGCTATATTGGGAAGCTTATAAGCAAGACACCCTCCAATCACATCACCGACACTAGAACCCCCCATCCCAAGGAAACGGATCTTGCTTGGTCCGGTAGGTTTAAATCTGTCAAATGGCTACAGTACACTTTTATGGAAAGAAAAAAGGTAGCTCCGTCTTCTTGGCTGTCTTCCAGTATAGCTACTTTCCACTCTTCACTCCATCTTCAATGGTTTGCCTGCAGGACAAACAGTACAATCCATTAAAATTCATGCTTTTTGACACTGACAAACACAGCACAGTTGAAATCCCTCATGTCGAACAAGTTAAACCAGACAGTAAGCCTGCAATGTATATGCACACTCAGCACAGCAGTTGCAAGTCAGCTCACATGATTGGAATTGAAAATGGGATTTACCATTTTGAAATATAATTCTTATGGCAGATACCCACAGTTTGTAAGCAGTCAAGAAAAATAAAGATCATATATCCACGTTAGATGTAGAATAGTTGCAACGTAACCATAAAACACAATCGATCGGTTTCACAGTTGCTACAACTGGGGCAATCAAAAAAGGTTACTTATCTACCCTGGAATGTCTAACTATGATTAATTGATTCTCCGTGGTTGGATATTTGGATGGGAAATTAAGATGTCCAGTCCAGTTTTTTCCCCTTTCATTCACTTCTGCACTAATTTGAACACCCTCCCATTGATATCTATTAGTCATCCCTTTAATTAGAAGTTCACCAAGATCACTAATTAAGGATTTATATTTAAGGAAGGTTCCATCTTGCTTTAATGATGAAAGGCTATTAGTCTGCTTAGACATTGCTTGAATTGTAGATCTTTAGATCGACAGGCAACTTATCAGGAGATATAAATGTTGAGCATTGAACATTAATATATACCCAACACCTGAACATACCATAACATCCACATCTGCCTGTCAAACATCCCCTTTTAATAAGTAACCCCCCTTTACTGTTATAACAAACTTCACCCTTCTAGGTATGAAGGCTTTCCACTATATTTTGGAAATATGGTTATGTGGAATGACAATTAAGCCACTAGAGATCAGACATCTCTTATGTCAGATAAGGAGGCCTGGGGGTGCAGCGGACGTCCCGGTTCATCCCAAGGGTGTTCAACAGATTTGAATCGTGAAAATTCCAATGTGCACACACAGCAAAGCCCATAAAGTCATGCTTTGAGAAGGTTGCTGTGGAAGAGCATTTCTTCAAGCTCATTTTGCACACTGGAGCATCGCCATGCCGGAACAGGTTTGTGCCGCTTGGTTTTAGTTCAGGGAAACGGTAGTGCTACATGTACGAGTAGGAATGCAAGTGGGATGGTCGGGTGTCTCAAACTTCCGGTTATATACAGTAGTGTACGTCCTACCAATCTTTCAGCATTCGGGATTTATTTAGACCTGTCAAACCTTTACCCATGTTTTAAGAACTCATTTTTATTTTGACCAATATTAACAGTAACCACCTTGGGGGAAACTGTTCCTTGTCTGTTTTATTTAATTAAGATGTTGGTACTATTTGAAAATGTCTTATTAATTAGTGTACATAAAAAAAGCTTTTCCTAGAATAGATAAAAATTAACTGTGCATATAAACCCACCCAACAGGATTAGCAGATCTGCGGTTACAAGGCGTGTTGATGCCATGAATCGTTTGCTTACATTATTGAATTGGACTTATAGAGTTGGGGGTTACATGGACGTTTGTTCAGCAGCCTTAATGACTAGACAAGAATCTGCAGTGCCCTAGAGGTCTGATCCAAGATCATATTCCAAGGCCTTCATTATAACATTGGAAACCACAAAGGTGACCATAGTTCAGTGCCTTTTGAATTATCTTCTGCACAATATCTAAAGCATATGCTGATTTTCCAAGAAAGCGGACATGTGGAATGAAGTTAACTGCAGTACTGCTTCATGCAGAGCAATCCGAACAGATGGAAGATAATAGTTCTCGTGAGAAGTTGAGTGCTCAAGCAAAGCGAGGCAGCTATAACACACTAACTGAAATCCAAACGTTAAATGAAACTCGTCATGGGACATTCTGTCTCAAAATGTTTTACTATATAGTACCAATCATACCAATGGTTACTGGAGGAAGCATAAACAGTGCCAGCACAGATGTATAGGATTAAACAAATGTAGAAACAAGATAACTACAGAATGCATCTGTTTAGGCAAGGTTTGCTGCATTCTCCAGAGATTACATATTCATGACAGTGCTTCAAGTGGTGCATGGGAATTTTTTGTTTAATCAGATACCACTGTTTATATAATGTATATATATATATATATATATATATATATATATATATATATATATATATATATATATATATATATATATATATATATATATATGCTGTAAACAAAGTATTCCTTCAAAAATGGAAGTGTTAAACATTTATTTTTATAAATGAACAAAATGCAGCGAATGAACAAAAGAGAGATCTAAATCACATCAATATTTGCTGTGATCAGCCTTTGCCTTCAAAACAGCAGCAATTCTTCTAGGTACACTTACACACAGTTTGTGAAGGAACTCGGCCGGTAGGTTGTTCCAGACATCTTGGAGAACTAACCACAGATCTCCTGTGGATGTCGGCTTTCTCACATCCTTCTGTCTCTTCATGTAATCCCAGACACACTGGATGATGTTGAGATCAGGGCTCTGTGGGGGTCGTGCCATCACTTCATGCTGGTTTGAAGGCAAAAGGTAGTAACACCAAATATTGATCTGATTTAGATTTTTCTTTTGTTTGCTCACTTTGCATTTTGTAAATCGACAGAAACAAACACTCGTTATTTATATTTCTGAAAGCATTCTTTGTTTACAGCATTTTTTCACACTTGCCTAAAACTTTTTCTCAGGGATATATATATATATATATATATATATATATATATATATATATATATATATATATATAGAGAGAGAGAGAGAGAGAGAGAGAGAGAGAGAGAGAGAACTTGTCCTTAGGAATACTATGAATATTATTATGGGCTGAAATTTCAGGACCTTTCTCAGGTGCAGCTTCATTGCAAGCAGAAGGGCAAAAAGTGTTTCAAATGCAGTAAAGAAATGAAGAAAAAAAATAAATAAAAAAATAAAAACAGTGTAAAAACTTTCCACTTTTCACCAAGTCTAGATGCATCCACCATCTACAGAAGAATCAGTAAGCTTTGAACTAGCTTTGGAAGATGTATTCCAGGTAAAAGACCTGGTTTATCTGCACCTCTCTGGCACAGCAAGTTAAAAATGCATGGAAGAAGACCATAGATCTGAACTACTGCTCTGTAGAAGCTGGGACAAAATGAAAAGAAACTTAGATATGTACTGTAACGTATTTGTGCATAATGCATCAAGCAACTGATATTAAAACCTGGCTTTCCATTCAAATGCTGCGGTTTTACAATGAATTTATAAAAGGTCACAAAAGGTCTAAATAAAACTGCACTGTCATTATTTAAAGCACTGAAAAATTTGAGAAAAACTTTCATTTCTTCGTCTGTCAAAGCCATGATTGATTATCTTTTATTACAAAACCATGCTTTGTATATTCATCTTTATTTTTTATTTTACTTTTTTAACTTGTATACGTGAAATGAATGAAGAACCCCATATTGGATCAGTAAATTAATTAACAAAATGATTATAATAGATGCTCCTTAGCTGATGTTTAATTAAAAATGTACAAAAAGCGTTAATGATTATAAATGCCAGCAAATATCGATTTTAGAAACAACAATAAAGGCCATTAAAACCACATAACGGAATGCTTGCACTTCATATGGAAATTCACAGCTGGGACAGCTGCTGTTTGGAAATTATCTGTCGATCATTTAAGCCTCAGGATGAATGGTTTTAAGTGCCTCTTTTTGAGAGTCAAATATTTAGATATCTACTAAAAGCTATGAGTGTATGTGTGTGTTCTGAGTCCCGGATGTCTGGACAGTGTCACTGGCATGCTCGAAGGCCTGCTTCAGTGCCTCATTTATCCTCGAATGAAACGAGCCTGTGATATCAGAGAGAAGCCTCAGATGTGACACCCTTTACCCTCATTTAAACCTCACATCCCAAAGCCTGGAAGAGGGAGAAAATAGCTAGAAGATAGCATTCAGTGTGTGTGTGTGTGATAGTCTGTGATAACTCATACGAATTTCAATGAAGGTAACGGGTTTTCATTTGCATTTTAATTATTCTCAAAGATATGGGAGAAGGCTGAGGGGCAGGGATCCGATCAAGTGTTGAGTGAGACACAGCCACATGCTCGGGGTGAAGCTATTTTCCAGCTGGACCAGAGAAAGAAGGAAACAAAGCAGGGGGAAAAAAGCTGCTATTGACCTTTGAGTGAACTTTAAAGAAGGCAAGTGACGGTTGCACTGTCCTAGACACACCAGCTCAACATGATCACCTATTCAACATGGGCAGCTCGATATTTTTCTTCCTGAGCAGAGGTCCCTCCACATCTTTCGAACGATTGAGAGAATGAGGACAGGGACCCCAGAGAGAGGAGAGTGAATAGAGAGGAGGACTTATTCAAAGGTGACACTAGTGCTAGGCTGCTGGAGATCCAGAACGAGAGAGAACAATGGAGACTGAGCACCTTTCACCTGCTGCGATATGCATCAGAAATAAATATCGATGCTTATAGATAGAAGGCTGTGGTGCTAAAGAATCATCCACCATTACATTTAAGAATCACACACCAGAAGACAGGTCCCTGTGCGGCTGTTTAAAGAAATCGCACCGCTGTAGGCCGACCTGATTGGAAATCAATAGGTCTCAATCGCCTGCTTGTAAAGATAGATTTCTTCAGGCGTGTAATCAGCCGTCTCTGAGATGCGTACGGGTGAGCGTGCGCTCGTCTATATGCAGATAAGACTTTATCTAGGAAAGTCAGGGGAAGTCACGAGAATAACACATTACAAAAATGTCAGGTTGGAGGTCATGTCATTAAATATCATCCATCCGGTGATACGGCACACCAACACCACTAGCCGACATTCTGAGGAATGTCATATTTTATGACGCTTTATATGCATAATCATGAGTCAGATGACATGAAAGACACGCAAGTAGACGAGGAAGGTTAACGCGCATGCGCGGTTCCAGACGGGTCCCCTGTTCGCACCTTGGTGCTTATGCAGATGTCCACAGTACCACCTTGCGGCTTAGTGCGGGACTGTGTGTGTGTGTGTGTGTGTGTGTGTGTGTGTGTGTGTGTGTGTGTGTGTGTGTGTGTGTGTGTGTGTGTGTGTGTGTGTGTGTGTGTGTACAGTGGTGAGGGTTAGACTAGACCTGACCGGACACACTGCACCTTTAGAAGAGAGCAGATAGGGAAAGCTTGCTTTGGGTTGCGTTTTTAAACACTCACGTCACACTCCTGACTCGAGTCGGAAGTGTGTGTTTTCTGGATTGTTCCAAATACGCAGACGTGCGCGGAGTTTTCCTCTGAGTTTCGCTTAAACACGCCATCGCTTTGTAGCTTTATAACGCCATCCTGATCCTCCGTATACCCCACTTTATCTAGCCCCAGGCAATAACCTTATGGTGCCTCGAGTTTGTCAGAAAATGAACGTCGCACTCCAAAAATAAAGAAAGAAATCATAATAAATAAATCAATAATAAATAAATAAATAAAGTGCCACAGGTTAGTCATGTTGGCAAATTATTTTGGGGATTTTTTTTGTGGGTTCTTCGGTACTTTTTCTCAACCTCGTTTCCAAAAACGAAAATAAAATATAAAATCTGGAGCGCAAATCAGCGCATCTCATTACCAGGCGCGCGCGGGATAAATAGTTCCCATACACAAGAACTCGGTAATAGGACTGCAAAATAGATTTAAAACTCAAATCCACATGATAGAGTGTCATTAGATTAGAGCATGCATGAAACAGGTTTGCCAACATTCAGACCCCCCCCTCTTAAAAAAAAAAAAAAAAAAAAATGTCCGCACAGCTCCTATCTATGTGTATGGGGTAGAACTGAGACCTGGACGAGCACAATTTAGCAGTCAAGCAAAATAAATCAGAAGAAAATCCACACACATACACACAACCATTTGCAGTGGTGTCTCTTACCTGTGCAATCTCTGCATCACAGGACTCTATTGAAGCTGCGCACAGACTTGGTGGGATATGGCCAAACATGAACATGCAACAAACGCGAGCAGAAGAGAAAGCAAAGTCCCCAAAAATCCTTCGGTCTCCGGGTAAAAAAAAAAATCCAATCCAAACAGTCCGATGAAAAGAAGGAATGAAGCGACACAGTGGTTGATCCGGATGAATAAATGGAAGGCGCTCGTGCATTAAAATGCAGACATTCAGTTTGCTCTACAGAGAAAGACGGAGAGATTAAAGGGAGAGACACCAAAGCTGGACCTCTCTCTCTCTCTCTCTCTCTCTCTCTCTCTCTTTCCCTCACTCTCTCGCTCTCTCAGTTGCCATTGGACTGCTCTGAGTGAAATTTACAAAGCCCACAGCCAATAGATTGCCGCATTCACTCCATCACCGTTAACCAGCTGCGAAATCCTTTTAAAACTTCACCCAGCGCGCGCGTGCCGATTCGAGTGAAATGCTCATGTTGCGCGTGCCAGTGTTTTTTTTTTTCTTCTTCAGAGTCTAATGTATATTTATTTTTTCCCCGCAGGTTTTTGACACTCCCATTACATGTATCACGTCCTAATCTGCGCATTGCTGATTTCCGGAAGTTGTTTTAATGATCAGACAGTGGGCTCTCGTTAGAGCGCGTGACACGCACTTTATTAAGGTGAAACGGGTATGTTGGGGGTCTCGTGCGCGACGATGTCTCTGCCGGCGTGTAAAGTGTTATGGTGACGTTGCGGAGCGCGGGAAGAAATTTAGATCGTTTCTAGAAAAATAAATTTAAAAAAAACAAAAAAAAAAACACGCGCCGAGGCCAACGCACAAACCCTCAGGGCCCAGGACATGGATTGGGGACACGGCAGTGGCCAAGGCTTCTGTGGGAGAGGAGGAGTGTGTGTGAGGGAGGAGAGGAGGGGTGTGTGTGAGGGAGGAGAGGAGGGGTGTGTGTGAGGGAGGAGAGGAGGAAGAAAATGTATCCATCATTCAATGCGCGCGCGGTCCAGTGCTCTGAAAAAGACTATCATGCAGTGCTCAAGCGCTCTCTCTCTCTCTCTCTCTCTCTCTCTCTCTCTCTCTCTCTCTCTCTCTCTCTCTCTCTCTCTCTCTGTATGTCTCTCTCTCTGTCTCTCTCTCTTGATCACTTTCTCTCTCTCTTTATCACTTTCTCTCTCTCTCTATCACTTTCTCTCTCTCTCTATCACTCTCTCTCTCTCGCTGTCTCTCTCTCTCTCTCTCGCTGTCTCTCTCTCTCTCTCTCTCTCTCTGTATGCCTCTCTCTCTGTCTCTCTCTCTTGATCACTTTCTCTCTCTCTTTATCACTTTCTCTCTCTCTCTATCACTTTCTCTCTCTCTCTATCACTCTCTCTCTCTCTCGCTGTCTCTCTCTCTCTCTCTCTCTCTCTCTCTCTCTCTCTCTCTCTCTCTCTCTCTCTCTCTCTCTCTGTATGTCTCTCTCTCTGTCTCTCTCTCTTGATCACTTTCTCTCTCTCTTTATCACTTTCTCTCTCTCTCTCTCTCTCTCTCTCTCTCTCTCTCTCTCTCTCTCTCTCTCTCTCTCTCTCTCTCTCTCTCTCTCTCTCTCTCTGATTATTAGACACCAATATCAATGTCGATAAATTGACCCCATAAAAGTTTACAGTATACTATTAGCAGCAGTATATCATTTACAGTATTAATTTACCTGTATGTATACAGCACAAAGTTTAAGCAACTGGTAGTGATTCAAATAGTCATCATTTATAGGAAAAAAGTTTAATATACATTTTAAAATAGAGTAACATAAAGTAAAGGATTATTCCCGTAGCTGCGTAATGAGTAACGGCTCCTTTAATCAGCCTGAGGAATCTGACATGTCTTAATTATTTCCTTTGTCCACCTGAAAACGCTTTCCCAGGTAGCATGTGTAGTTGTGGTTACTCAGACCCGGTATTTGGTTAAGTGTGTCTTCTAAAGCATCCGTTTTTCATTTCACGTCTTTCTAAGTGTTTAATATATGCAGGAGGGCCAAAGATGCATGTGCTACAAGACTAAACAGCAGCAAACATCTTTTTTTTTTTCAACATGAGGCGACATGTGTGTAGAAAATCACAGACATGTGTAATTTTCTCAGAGATGGATGTAGAAAAAAACAGAGGACCCCATGTCAGGACCTCATGTACTTTTAAGGCAATCTGTATAGGGCTAAACATACATCATGGTATAAATAGACAACATAATCAGGGATGAGTACAAAACATGTGAACACAATAGTACACAATAATATAAGAAGCATCAGTTCATCTGTTAACAATGCCGAGTTCCAAAATAACTATGTATATTTGAGTAAGCAGAATAAATTTACTATCTGTTCACATTAGAGATCAACATCTGGGGAAGATTAAAAAAAGATAAAAAAAAAAAAACAATTACATTTCTGTATTATTTTGGAAATTAACTATAGAGGAAAATGAACTGACCTCAGACAATATTGCAAATTTTATCAAATGTTATTAAATATGGTTCTCCCAGATGGGCATCTGAAAGGGCTTAGGGTAGTCAATTACATTTTTAAACAGTTGAATAATATGAGTAATAACAAATGATGATTATTAGATTATTAGTACTATGGTTGTTTGGTTGAACACTCAGTTATTTTGCAAAAAATCTTCAGTTTTTAAGGGTTGTATAAATGGATTGTTAGGGGTTTCTATCTTTCTAAAAGTGTTCTTCTGGGAATTCTTTCTTATTGGAACACACTCTAAACTGAAAAAAAAAAAACTGGAAAAAAATCCTAGTTTTAGAAATAATGTCAAGTGCTCAGTGGATGATTAATGCTTTCCCCGAAAGGTCCAACCAAAGAAGATTTTTTTTTTAATAATAAAATGGTGATATATCCATTTTTTTGTACCAATGACCAGTACATTAAGCATGTAACTCAATGCTCAGCATTTTCTGTATTGCACTCTCAAATACTCTGTTCACCATTTCTAGAGAAATGAGCTAAAGTTTTGCTTACAGCAAACCCACATCATTACAGTATGTTCTTCTCAACCTCACCTCAACCACTACAGCGAGTCAAAGATCCTGGATGTCCCCTTGCTCTGCTTCCCACCTCAGTTTGACCTACAGTTTCTGGCCTCTCACATCCTCTTGCTTGGAGTGCACTGGTGTTCTAGATTGCTTCTTTGTTTTCACACTTCTCTAAGATTTAAAAGTACACTATCTAGGCAATTGTTTGTGGAAACCTCAAACCACAATCACTCCCACATTTCCTTTTATGAGCATCTTATTCAGGAAGCTATGGGTATTTGTGTTCATTCAGATACAAGAGTAGTAGCGAGATCAGACGCTAGGGTTCTAGGGGTTCAGTCTGTGTTCCAGTTCATCCCAAAAGTGTTCAGTGGCATTGAGTCAGAGTCAGAGTGCTGTTCAGGACAATCAAGTTCTTCCACTTCAACCTTAACGCACCATGTCTTCAGTGAGTGTGCTTTGTGCACAGAGGCGTTGTCATGCTGGAACATGGATTGGGCCTATTAGTTTTAATGAAGGAAAATTGTAATGCTACAGCATACAAATACATTGTTAACAAATCGCATGCTTCCAACTTTGGGGGAAGTTTAATAGAAGATCTATATATAGATGTGATGATGAGGTGTACACAAACTATATGAACCATTTTCTGAAATCTGTGATGACTGTGTGAACCATTATATGTGTCACTGTGCATATTGGATTGTCATGTTATTAAAATAACACTTTTAATGCATGCACGAAATGATTCACAATTTCTTTCTGAGTAATACAGAAGCACAATTTCAGCATTTCTATCTTGCAGTCTCAAAGATTCTCGCTTGTTTATAGCTGTTGGCAAAATGAACTCTTATGTTGAACATTTTTCATAAAGCCACGCATGGTTGGCATCCAAATACAGTACACTGAGGTTCTGTAAGGCTAAAAGACTTTGGTCTTTTAAAGCAAAGCCAACGTATCACTGCTGCATAGTTTTATTTCCATTTCGTTTCTCTATTTCCAGTATATACTGTATATCCTGAGAAATATCAGCTTTCCAATCTACTGACTACAACCAAATCTTCAGAGGTGTCCCAGAGAAAAAAATCAATTCATGGATAAATAATGACCCTTCTGAAATCTACTCACAACAAACAAATCAAGGGTGACACAATTTCCCCAAAGAGCTTCTAATGTTTTCACCAATTCTCTTTGTTAAATGTGAAATAAAATGCATTACTAGAGTAATTTGAGATAGAAATACTGAAGAGACTCTTAAAAGGCCCTGGATGGGCATTGATGCCTGACGGGTAAAGTGACTGACTTCTGATGGCAGCAGTGACACAGAAAGTCGATCACATGCAAAAACAGCTTTAACACTAAAAATAGGAAACTTCTTAAATCTATTTTGAGTTTTGGTCCTTTTGGGATATAAATGAACAAATGGAACAGTCCCACTAAAAGGCAGCAAATGTTCAAACCATATGAAGTAAATTGGATTGTCTGAATTTTGAGTCATTGGATTTACCACTCAGATGATCATGAAGCTGCAGGTACACAAACTTGTTCCATCAGGGTCTTTTTTTGCTCTAGGACCTGCTCAATATCATAAGTTGAACTATTCAACTGAAGATTTCCTCTCCCTTTCCTGCCAAAAAAAAAGCTGGTGTTATATGGAACGGATTGCAGTTCCAAAAAAAAAAAACTTCTTTCCAAGTCTCAACTTTGCTTCAGTGGATAATCTCACCAGGATTCTGTTACAGACCTGTGAACTGCCTCTGTGATCATAAAAACTGTCCTGAGCTCATCCACTGACCCATATTTACAATACACTCATACTGGACATCCTTTCAAAACATTTACTGTTTGACTTTATAGTATTTGGTTGTAAAAGAGTAATGATTTGTAATCCCACTATCCAGTAAAGGACTCAGAAAAGGATGGGTTCCTCCAAAGCTTTCTTCTTCATGTCATCTCAGGGAGCTTACAATGTCTATTTTTAAAAACACTATACATATCAAAATTAATCTAACGAATGTAATTACAATACAGCTTTCATATTATATAGGGGATTACACGATTATTATCATGTTTAAGTCACATGCCAAATTCCCCAAAACAGCTAGTTTTCCTACAGTAATACTCCGGCTACCTAATCTGGGTGGTGGGACTATGGGACAACCAGCTGAATATATATTTTCACACTGCTGCTCATGCCTCATCACAGAATATTATAACATATTAGCAAGAAAGTGCTATCTGTAAGGCCAAATTTCCTCCAATGTCTCGCAGTTAAGGATTGCCGTGGCGTCGCCTGGACACATCGCCAAGCCTCATCAACCTAATCCCTAAGGTCTGAAACAATATAGAGCTGGGGTGTCCAATCAAGGTGCAGATCTTCACACCAATTAAGCAGGAGTCCCACCTGATTCCCCTTATTGTATTCAATTAATCTTGGCTTTCCAAACACTTATGTGTGGCTCCAGCTTTGGTTGGAATAAAACTAAACCCTGCACCAAAACCGGTCCTTTTCAAATAATGGACAATCCTGATATAGGGGTGTCTTCTAACAGTGCTTCATGTGTATCAACCATAACTGACAAACATACGTATCAAAGGTTCTTGGATGATAAACATAAAGAAATTCAAGAGTTTAAAACATTGTTATAGGTTAGACACGAAGGTTTCAAGGCTTCCACTAGAGGAGCAAGTCAAAGAAGTTCTAAATTAGTGTACATATTTTAGAAATAAAAAAAAAATTAAAACTCATGGAAACTAAAACTCTTAATAGTCCTTTGTCTGTCGCTTAGAACAGAATAGAATGTTCAGAGATCCCATGTTGAAAGAGACAGCAGGGTGTTTTGAACTTTGCAATTCATTCAGTTGTATGAGAAGATTTAGATTTAGATTTGTTAGGATCCAGATCGAAATCTAGAGTTTCATCTTATCATCTTATCCCACTGAGACAACCCTCAAAAAGCTCATATTAGATACTTTTAAAGTCTTTCAAACCCACCCAATTCCATCACACTTGCAAATCTAAAAACACACACTTGCACGTCAAAGCAACTACCTTAGTGCTTTCGTCATGACCACAGGGGATTATTGGACTCTTTTCCCTTGGTAATATGACCATATTATTTAGATTATTTTACAATGCAACATTTTAGATGGGAATTGGACTCTCACTGTAAGGAAAGGCTGAAATTAGCAAAATTACTCTCAACCTCACAATAAATCTACTTTTCATGATAAATATGAAGCTTGGTGCCAATGAATATTAATACATAGGTTAAATATTTATGTGAGCATGAATAAATAATCTCTTATTAACTTTTCCACCGCTCTAATAAATGACGGCAGAATTTTTCAGAATATTAATCCCGCCAAACATAACTTTATGGTTTTAATTACATGCTATTAGTAGAAAAATGCCCATCTCTCCCCGTCTTCTAATGATCCTCTGTGCTTTGTAAATCTCATTTTCAAATCCAATAAGAAGGAGAACAGAATCTATATTGGATGAATGTCAAAGTCATGCATAAATGTCCTTTCCAATTCAAAGACTGACTTCTCTGCTTAAAATGAATGTTTCATTTCTTTGTAAGAGACAAGAGCACGAAATATGAGCACAACTTAAAGAGTATAGAATGAAAAATAATGTTTTTTTGAATAATGGACACATATAACCTTTAGACAGGACCTCAAATATCTAAGCCTTGTGGCACAGTGTGTGTTTTTTCCCCACTTATGCTCCTGTTCCATCCATTTCATTACTCCAATTTTATATCTGTAAGCTTATCTTTAATGTAAGCACTCATGTTATTAGATGTTGACAGCAAAGGATGTAAAGAAAAGTTGGCCAGAGAGCCTCTGTTCGATCCTCGAACAAGGCATCAAATCCTCAGCTGATCAGCTCTGTGGTTAGACTGGATCCTGCCTCAAGTCATTTTGATTTCTTTGTCTTCCTCTTCTTCTTCTTTTTATGCATCTGCCTAAATGTAAATGTCAAAGCATTCATTTCACTGTCAGTTCATTGTCCCTTCAGTAAATTTAAACGGTGCTCTTTTATAATGCACTTTAAAGACCATTTATAAGTTGAGACTTTTTGTTCAATGTTAAAATAATGTAGATGTGGAAATTGCCTGGAAAGTATTATTCCGAATCCAGCAACTAAAACCAAAATGAATTAGCACAAAATGTTTGATTATTCTTTGCTATCCATTCTTCTTTTGACGTTTTGTTTTAAACAAGCCATGTTTTAAAAGAGAGCAAAAAATACAAAAATAAATAAATAAAAATACATGAAAGTCTGTGAAAACGCTTCGATTTCTGAGCTGACGTCTCTAACCCTGTAGCTACAGTAGTTCTCCGGTCTGGTGAGCTGCCTTCAGCTAAATCATTTACATAAATGCATGTGATTGGATAAAGCACATCAGAGGAACTGCCTGGGAAGCAATGATGGTTCATATTTAGAACTGAAACGACCTGCTGAACTAACGATAGCTGAGCTATAGTAAGAGCTAGGTTCAATGTACAGTACTGAAATACTTGGCCAGGCGAAGACCTTTGTATTATACACTCTCAGCTGATCTTCTGTAAAGACTCTGTAGTATTCCCCTTTTAATAGTCACAGAAGAATTATGACTCCT
This sequence comes from Tachysurus fulvidraco, assembly GCF_022655615.1. Taxonomy (NCBI): domain Eukaryota; kingdom Metazoa; phylum Chordata; class Actinopteri; order Siluriformes; family Bagridae; genus Tachysurus; species Tachysurus fulvidraco. The sequence goes on along the minus strand of NC_062535.1, from coordinate 13,871,123 downwards.
TCCTGGGTGAGGCAGTAAGACAAAGTACAGTGGCAAGACAAGACACAATTAAATATTAATAAGACATGAGATTAATGTAGAGACTGACAAGGCTCTCGATAGCTTGAGCAGCTTATGATTTAGATCTCTGCACAAGAAATCTCCCATCATTGATTTTATTCCAAGGTTATAATTCCTTGTGATGTATAAGAATAAAGAACTGAACCTTGTAGCACCTGTGACTAAAACCTTCCAGATCAAGCTTGAGAGTGAAAGCCTACCTTCGTGAGATGCTCTGATTCATTTTGGACCGTTCGGGCATTCACTTGACCCCAATGTCATCCCATATCTCAGTCTCCATTTCATTCTGACATATTTTGCTTCTTGGTTTCATCTTGGTGAAGGTGACGAGACACGTGGTTTAGATCTAAATCGTCTGTGACGCCTGCCACTCTCTGGAAGACAAACAGACAGGTGCTGTCTCTCTGTGTTTTCAGTGCAGCTAAGGCCAAAGTGGCTGATCCTGGCAGGTAGATAGAGATGTGCTAAGAAGGGCTGGAGAAAGCCACAGCCTGTCCCAAACACACATCAGTGAGCCTGTCGCATCAAAACAGAAACAACAAGGTAGTGACGTCAAAGCCGAAGTTTTCTGTTGTCTTGTCGCTGATCAACAACTCAAGTGAAAGTAGTTTATTTATTTCTTCCAGAGCTAACAATATACACCTCAACTGATTCTGTGTAAAAGTAGCTAATGATATATATCAGTCTTATAACACAGGACTTTAGAATTCTCAAATCTGATTGGGTGTTGATATTATATTTATATTTATTTATTTATTTTTGCTAACATTACCTTGAATTGTTTTGACTGCAAGCCAGTATGTTATTGTCTTCATGGGAACAATTTAGAGGAACTCACTTGTATAACAGACGATCCACCGAAACGGATAAAAAAAAGTTTGAAATTGTTGGTAATATGAACTTTTCTTTAAAGAGATGTTTATTTTATCTATTATTTTTGAAACGAGTCTTAAGTTTTCCACCGCATAAAAGTCTTTAAGTCTGAGTGCTTTTGGTTTCTTGTTAACACGAAAAGCCGCAATTTATTTGCCTTATTAACTACTGTATAAAGGACAACCAAGGAGATTTTTGTACCTACAAAAAAAAGACATAACAGTAAATTAATTAAATGTATGTATGATTTGTCATTATTTATGTTGTAAATTGTTAGTAAATGCTGTGGTACAAAAAAATGAAGGAATAAATTATGTGGTACAATGTTTTAATAAAGGAATGGACAAAATGGCTGTAAACTTGATTTGTTTCACTGATTGTTCCATCCAGACAACATGCAATGTGGTAAAATACTGAATACTGTCCAAAATGTTTGCTTTGATCTTACACTATGTTTGCACCTCGACAGAGTGCACACTTGGACATGGATTAGAGAGCCAGTTGGGATTTGACCGTATGTTCACATTAGATAATGATAATCCGGCTAGTATTAATCCTCTCATGTTTGTCTTAAGATGTCTAATATTCGAATGCATGCCAGGTTTCTCCTTTATGTCTGGTCTGCAGTGTGAAATAGATGATTAATGAACAAATCATTATTCAGGGTGTGCATTCATATCATGTTTAAGACTAGCAGTATTTCATGGTGGGTTCAAAGTATTCATTATTAGAAATCATGTGCTTGGATTTTCATTTCATTCTTTGTTCGAGTTCAAAGAAATTGCTATTACGGATACGCTCGTTTCCTGCTTATCCGACGCCTGCGCCGGTTGACATCCAGCACAAATATTTCGACACAGGTTTACACCGGAAAACAAGGTGTTTGGAGTCAGATCATTTCTTCGAAGCAGATGGAGTAATGACTCATTCGGATTTTAAGTGCAGACTGAAATGTGCTGAATGGCGTGTCACGTAGCAGCTAGCACATGAAGGAGAAAAAAAAAGAAAATGATAAGAGCAGTGCGATCAGTAAAGAAGATGACTGAGAGAGCGAACAACTTAACTGCTATACTGTAATATCTATGCACCCAATGTCAGCTTCAGTGTAAGAGTGTATTAATTTGGTGCTGAAGTTAATGGAAGATACGGGATGCCTATTCGGTAGGATTTTCTATTTGCCCAATGTTTTTAAAGGTCAGGTGTGTGAGAGGCTGTCACAGGCTCTATGGCGCTGGATAGCTCCTGTCAGAGTAAACATCCTTCAGCTTTATTCACATGAGCAGCGAAGGGCTGAGCTGCCTGGAAATGCAGGTGCGAGTGCGCACAGGCACACTCACACAAGTAGGGTGGAGACACACACACACACACACAAACACACACACACACACACACACACACACACACACACACACACACACACACACACACACACACACACACACACACACACACAAAATACTAGCAAACACAAACCCATATTTGCTTTGTGTGGTTAAATGCAGCCATATATAAAGACACAGTGTCATGCACCCATGCACATGTTATCTTGCAATAATCAACACACACACACACACACACACACACACACACACACACACACACACACACACACACACACACACACACACACACTCTAATGCACAAATGAACAAAAAAACCCACACATTTACAAAACACAGACATTACCTCTAATCATGGCACATCATGTAGTAAAACAGCTCATGTTCCCAGTCCCAGTCATAGCACTGTAGAGGATGTGGTAGTTTGTGTTGGACCACTGAATTGGAAGGCTGTTAGTTCAAATCACAGGTCCACCAAGTGTCCACTGCGGGTCCCTTAAGTGAGGCATTTAAACCTCAATTGTGTAAAAATTAGATAAAAAATGTAAGACAAGGGCATCTGCCAAATGCCGTAAACATAATGATTATACATCTCTCATATCAGGAGACTATAAAAAGGGTTAAGAAGAAATATTTATGATATACTATAATATATATCTGCACATTATAATACCCTCTGCACATCATAATCACAAGTCAGAGGAGTGTGTTCAGTTCACACTGCTGTCTCCAATACAAGACCGAGGAACACTTTTCTCCTTCTGTAGACTGTACAACATCTATCAGCTATGGCAGGGTGGAAACATACAAAGTGGGGAATGACATAGTTCAGCTTTCTATCTATCTATCTATCTATCTATCTATCTATCTATCTATCTATCTATCTATCTATCTATCTATCTATCTATCTATCTATCTATGTCATGTTATTTAGAGTTTGGCAGAATATGCATGTAAATAAATAAATGAATGAATAATAAATAAATGCTAATGCTAATGCTAATAATAATGCTAATAATGCTAATAATAATAATAATAATAATAATAATAATAATAATAATAATACTAATGAACTCTGTATCATTCCACCCTGTCAGTGATTTTTATTTATTTATTTTTTATTTTTTATCCAAAACAAACAAAAAAAAAAAACACAAGAAAAAGGATGCTCAGACGTAGCACATCCAGAGTGAACACTTCTGTTAAGATGAAGCAGACTTTATATTCTGTGCCACAGACAGCAGATACGGCATAAATTTCCCACCTTTCTAGAAGTGGAAAATAACACTGATTTATTGCAGTCCTCCAGTCTTACTGTTTTTATATTTGTTGTGTAAGCAAATGACCCAGCGGTATATTCATCCTGACTAAAACAATGTTTCCCATAAAGTACTGCTTTAAGTGTATAATGTGTGGACAATATCTCATAGTTACTGCTTTCAGGAGACAAGGATGTGAGATATTAGAGGATTCCTTCCTCCCCAAATCCAAGACAGATGATGGTTGATGGCGGGACTGGATCGAGGATTATCTCTGATCCATCATAAGTATACAAGATGATCATCACGAGAAGATAAACTGTGTACACTTGGAGTGTAACATGACATGAGTGTCTGTATATATATATATATATATATAAAGCTGTTCATTTTTGCACCTGTAATTGCATTGAGATTAATACCTGAAATGGAAGTGGCCCAAACATAAATTAATTATTATTATTATTATTTTTTATTCTTTACATTCCCATTTACATTTATGATATTTAGCAGACACCCTTATCCAGAGTAACTTTAAAAGTGCTTTAAGTGCTTTAAAGTCTGCATTAATAAATACATTAACACTGGATCACTAGGTTACAGACTTAGAATACCATCAACCTAAAACTCTGTGCAGAAAAACATCGATGCAGTGGGGTTTTAGCACCATCACCTCCTTGTCACTACAGAGTGATCAAAGAGATCTGCTTCCAAAGCTTGCTTTTTAACACATACGAAGATACGTAGATCGCTAACTTACAAATCAGAGTCTCTGGTGCAACTTTGTCGTATATGTGCATTGCATTCGGGATCTTTGTATCCAGCATTTGTCTATGTTTGATTTCTTATAACTATGATGTTGAATGTTAATATCTAAAAATATTGTTAAATATTTGATATATTCAAATGGCTAAAATATTACTATATTGATATTATTAATATATACATAGTCATAATATATACATTAAAATAAAATTATTTTCTGAAATCTTAATCATATTTTATATATTAAAATCTATTTTAAAAATCTCAAATTAAATTAAACATATTTAATAGTATACTTTTTATATATATTTTAGAAAATATTTAACTAGGTAAAATCTAGAAACAAACAACCAACCAGAACCACTCAGTAAACACATCACAAATAGTTAAAAAAAATAAGATATATATATATATTTAATGTGTATCAGGGTAAATTTTTCCTTATAGTCTGAACCCCTGCTATTGTATTTGTCACCTGGAGTTTTTACATCTGCCATAAATTTACGGAATTTAACAGCCACCGTTATCCAGAGCGACTTACAATTTTATCTTATTTTATACAACTGAGCAATTTAGAGTTAAGGGCCTGGCTCAGGGGCCCAGCAGTGGCCACTTGGTGGATCTGGTTTTTAAAACTCACAACCTTCCAATTGGAAGACCAACTCCTTACCCACTAGGTGACCAAATCTACTAGTCCACTATAGACACTCATTCACATATGTAATGCTCAATTGTTTTCTTTCTTTCTTTCTTTCTTTTTTGTATGTTTTTGTGCTTCCTGCTTATTCCTGGATTTTATAAAGCAATTAACAAAAAAGTATAAACACCCAGCTTGTTTCATTTGGGTAAATCCACAGCTTCTCTCCTTGGCAAGTCTCAAAACACTAACAGAAACCAGAATAAGAGTGAACTAGGATAATACACACACACACACACACACACACACACACACACACACACACACACACACACACACACACACACACACACACACACACACACTGGATTGTACTCATGAAACTGCTGCTATTACATAAGTATGTATTTTTTTAATTAAACTCTCTTTGTTTACAATCCTCTAGTTTTGCACAAGGTCCTTTATAGCATACAGAATGCACACTACTGTAGCTATTGCTATTTTATGTATTTGTCTTGTTATCTTATTATCATGGTTTGTATTGTGTGTTTGCATTTTTTTGTCTCTAGGTTGCACATACAGTATGCACTTTGTATGTCTAGGACTAACTTACTTTAAGTCCTCAGCTCTGTGTTGTTCTATGTAGCTGTCTTTGTTCTATGTACAGTAGAACCCTGGTTCAGGAGAAACATTGTCTCATTCCACAACATACTGCATCAGCTATATATGGTTGAAATGACAATAAAAGCTTCTTGACGTGACTTGACTTGACTTGACTACATAATCAAAGGACCGAGGAAACAGGTGAGCGTGGAAGAAGCTTAGACTTAAAACAATATATGAATAGTAAGAAAGAAAGAAACAGCAAGGAATAACTGGAACAAACTAATCCAGACTGAGACACAGAACAGGAGTACACAATCAGGTAGCACACCAGTGACAGGATGGGGAGGAGATAGAACTAGAGCACTACAATGATACAAACTCAATCAAAATTATATAAAAGAAATGCTGAGATGGGGAAATTGTGACATTTTCTCCCTGGTTAAAGTTTTACTTAAAACAAACTGTTTTCCAAAAAACAAAATTAACAAGGATTTAAAGAGAAACAAGCAGCTTCCCAGAATTTGTGCACATTTGTCATTCGTTTTTGTGCTGCGTCAGAATCGACATTAAACCTGTAAGACTGAAATTGTAAATCACAAGATTGAGCTCAGCTTAGGCAAAAGAACCCCTCTGAGATCAGTAAAAGCTAAAGTGCGGATGGGTTGCGAAAGCGGTAATTAATTAACATTTGTACATTTCTAACAATACATTTCTACTTCTCAGCCTCAGGGGTTTGGTATAAAAATAAAAATGAAATTAAATCAACCTCCATCTGCTCTGACAAGAGCCTCTGCTTTCTGTTTTACCAAGGCAAGGGGTTTCTATGTAAAATAAAGCTGCATATCATTTTACTTTACTTGCATTTTATAGTCATTTTATAGCATTTCCATAAACAAATCGAACATTTTTTTACTAAGGAGATTGCTAATCATTTCTATAAAGCCCACATTCCTAAATCATCTTAACTGTGCTTATAATTCTTTGAAAGCTGATAACGATTGCTTGTCAGTATGTTTATAAACTCTAATAATGCCTCATAAAGTTCTAATGATGTGCTATAAATAATTCCTTAGAAAACTTATAATAGGGGCTCCAAAACTTTTTGGATGAATGACCTCGTATGGACTTTAGGATTTTTCTTTGGCTGTGATGTTTGACCATTGTACATGTTTTAGAGAAGTTTTTTTAACGTAAGACTTCAGTTACGGTCACTGAGTGTTGAAATCTCAGTTGGACAGATAATTTGTCCATATTTATTGTGCTAGTGCAGTGTTTCTGGATTCGCACATCCATCCATTTTCTGTAGCACTTATCCTACCCAAGGTTACATGGATCTTGGAGTCTATATCCCATGGGACCCAGGGAACGAGGCGGGGCACAACCTAAACAGGGTACCAACCCATCACAGTGCACAATTACACACACTCAAACAATACAGAGAATTTGGAGATGCTAATTAACCTATAACTCACATCTTTAGACTGAAGAAGGAAACTGAGGTGCAACGGGGATTCAAGTGGTCTGGGTTGTTGATCAGGGTTAAAGCCCCAGCACTGCCAAGCAGCCACTTTTGGGCCCTCGAGCAAGGCCCTTAACTTGAGTAAAAGAGTGTAGTCACTACTTCTACTTTTACTGGAGTCTTTTAAAAAATGAGTATCTGTACTTCTACTTGAGTAAAGGATGTGTGTACTTTTGCCACCTCTGGCCATAGTACATATGATATTTATATAACCCTTGTGCAGACCTGGGGTCTATTTGACTGATACCGATACTGACATTCACTGATACTGACAATGATACTGATACTGATGTTGACACTGACAATGATACTGATACTGACACTGTTACTGATACCGATACTGGGACTGACTGACACTGACAATGATACTGATATTGACAATGATACTGACACTGATACAGATACTGACAATGATACCGACACAGATACTGACAACGACACTGACACTGACACCAACACTGACACTGACTGATACTGACAATGATACAGATACTGATATTGACAATGATACTGACACTGATACTGACACTGATACCAATACTGACACTGACTGATACTGTCAATGATACTGATACTGATTCTGATACCGATACTGACACTGACTGATACTGACAATGATACTGATACCGATACTGACACTGACTGATACTGACAATGATACTGATACCGATACTGACACTGACTGATACTGACAATGATACTGACACTGATACTGACACTGATACTGACACTGATACTGATACCGATACTGACAATGATACTGACACTGATACTGATACCGATACTGACACTGACTGATACTGACAATGATACTGATATTGATATTAACACTAACACTGATACTGATAACGATACTGACACTGACACTGATACTGACAATGATACTGATATCGATACTGACAATGATACTGATATTGACAATGATACTGACACTGATACTGACACTGATACTGACAATGACACTGACACTGATACTGACACTGATATTGACAAAGATACTGACACTGATACTGATACTGACAATGACACTGACACTGATACTGACACTGATATTGACAATGATACTGATACTGATATTGACACTGATACTAAAACTGACAGTGATACTAAAACTGACACTGACACTGATACTGATAGTGTGATGTGGTAGCTTAGTTATTGGGCTACCAATTAGAAGGTTGTTTGATCCTATGTCCACCAACCTACCACCGCTGGGACCTGGAGCAAGGCATTTAACCCTCAATTGCTCAGTTGTATAAAGTAAGATAAAAACGTAAGTTGCTCTGGATGTGTAAGAAAAGCTCTTTGCACTTCACCATGAATATAACCAAGTTGTTAGTAATATCAGTGTAGCTAAGCTTGAGCCATAGCTTCATGTTGTCAACATAGTTGTCTACAGAAACAGGTTATTGCTATGAGCCAGGCAAGACCTCATTAAGTTAAAAACTGCGATTTTTCTGACAGCTATAGTAAGTGTATCTCAGCCATCTATCATGAAGCTTATTACACCAATCTGTATCATTAACCCTCCCTGCTCCATGAATGCTGTATCATGGCTGTCCCTCTGCTTCAAAACCTCCAAAAGTTGAGATACATGAAGGAAGAATTTCACTGTACTGTAATGTATATGTGACAAAAAAAACTTCTTCTTCTAACTCCACACACAAAGGGCAGAGTTGGGAATCAACCCCCCAACCCTGGAGGTGTAAGATAAATATGATAACCAATTAGCCGCTGTGAATACAAACAAACAAACAATCAATTACTTAGATGCTTGTGACTTTTTATTAGAAAATGAATAAAGTGTTTATTTGCAAGATCCACATCAAAATTCTTTTCTTCACATATCTTGGCTTGTTATGAAGATGGTGTCTAAGAGCAGCACATGCTTTCCAGTTGGTAGCTGGCAAATGAGTTAAAATTATCAAAAGGCCTACTGGGCACATTATGGACAAAATACAGGTAAGACGAATATAAACATTTAAAATGTTGTTATTGAGTGCTTCAAGTAAAGTGAACAATATATAAAGTGCAATAGCACATTATCAGCTTTGTGTCCACAATAATCACAAGGAATCATTATAAACATTTCCAAGCAATTCTAGTTATCTTAGCAATAGTATTTTGTAAAAAAAAAAATGGCTTAATTAAGGGTACAACTGTGGGAATTGCGAATGTTAGGTAAATATGTACAGTAACTGCAGGTGTATAAGCTCTTGATAACAGCCAGAGGCTGTGAGAATCACCTGGGCACACAGATGTACACCATACGTAGCCATGTGTGGAGCAACCTGTTATTGTGTTTAGAGCTACAGGTAACTTTTAGTCCAAACCCGATGTTAAACCTGTTTTATGACTTTTTTTAGTCGATTTTATGATTTTCTAGAAGTTGTGGATGCAATAATTTTATTATTTTTATTTAAGTGCAAAACAAATAACCAAAAAAATATAGTTCAGTATCGATTCTGTCATAAACATGACAATCTACCGATATAAACAATATATTTATTGGGATTTATAAGAAGATGTTACACAAACAGAACATGCTATACAATTTACACTGCAAGACATTCTGTTGCTTTGAGTCCTTTTCAATTTAGAAGTAAAAAAAATATATAATTTCAGTGAAATTAATACTAAACAGCATTATCTACCAATATTTTCTATTATAAAGCAGATCTGACTGAACTTGAGAGAAGCAATCTCAGCTTTAATTAAGCAGAACGGCCCAATTGTCTCTGTTCCTAACCAGCCATTAAGAGGGAAGGGATTCAATTAGTTAGGAAACACCTTTAAACGTGCCACAGATTGCAGATTTGTCGAAGCATTGGGCGATAGAGAAGCTCAATGAAAGACCAGCAACTTACAACAACTTCAGACATCTACAGGCCTTCACAAAAAAAGCACAAGTGCCGGCAGAGAACAGCATTAAATATGATAGATGAGGACATTAGTTAGGTCTTTAGAATCATATTTAACTATCTAAAAGCAAACTGAGGACCAGTCTTAAGGCTTCTGTTTTGATTATATATAAATAATAAATAATAAAAATTATTATTATTATTATTATTATTATTATTATTATTATTAGTAGTAGTAGTAGTAGTAGTAGTAGTAGTAGTAGTAGTATCCAGTGATATACACAGCTGGGTCTATAGCAAAAATTTGAAACCTGAGACAATTTCTATTGGAAATAAGCAGAAAATTATTTACAGAAATATTAAAAATGAAGAAGATAAATGTTTAATATCTTAGATTCTGCACCATGTCTAGGCCAGGATTTAAATGTATGTAAATTTGTGATATTGATCATGTCTTCTATTGGAGGACTTGATCATACGGCCCTGAACGACCTGGATTTGATCTAAAATAGATTTTGAGTTTTCGCCCGAACATGTGGAATCCATGCCAGCTTGAGGAAGAAAACAAAAACGTGTAAATATTTCAAAGGTTCAAAGTTGTTGTCAGTTATATAACTTGTACTGAAAATTGTTGGAATAAATTTGAAACATAATGCAAAACAAAAGCATTTTTATGAAGTGCTTTCAAACCTTTTTACCCAAATGCCAAAGTTGTGATCACAAAAGCTGAGATTTAGTTTTTTTGTTGCTTGTGTTGTATTTCTGTACCACTTTCGAAGACGTTTACAATAAGCTTCTAACAACTGAATGAATGTCAATGAATGCATCATCATCATCATTATAATCATCATCATCATCATCATCCGCACTGCTGTATATATAAACTATGCATATAAATGCATCCATTTGAGCATAATAACCTAAAAGTTTCCATGTTACAGGAATATCAGTCACATGTAATAGTAAAAGTTCATAAGGAAAAAGAAAAGCTTAACTAACCATGAACAAACTGGCCATCAAAGTTGTGTAAGTCTTTTCATAAAATTTCTTTATTTTTTTTTATGCATCACTTTCATCTCTGGTGGTTTATGTGATCAAGGTACATCTAATCAGTGTGTCTATAGTTTAGAAAAGAAAAAAGAAAGATTTGCAGTTAAAAACATTTTATAGTAAGTTTGACAAGATGGAAATTTTAATAAGTTTGTTATTATATACAGAACCGATGACTTATAGAATCTGATAACTATATTTCCTGCACTGATGTTTCTGTAGCACATGAATCACAGGTTAATATTAATATTAATGTATTTGTTCTAATATATCATCACATAAAACTTTTACTTTAGTTTATTTGTTTACAGGGGCAATGCACATTAACAAATATAGCTGTAAATGTGGCAGAAAAAGGCTAATAAAAAAGTCACCCTAAAAGAAAAAACAAGCATCTTACACACATATACACACCTACAAAAAAGTAGAAATAAAAAAAAAAGGAAATACAAGGAAATACAAATACATGATTATAATCAAACTAAAATGTGATGATAATAAATTAAATTAAACTTAAATAAATAAATAAAAAACATTAAGCTACATATACAGGAAAGAGAGCGATGGTTACAGAAGAAGGCAAATACAAGAGCAATAAGTACAAAGAAATCTAAAATTAAGGATACATTACTAATTTTAACAGTGTTGAATGTAAATGTAAAACATTACCAGCAATAACATGCTGAGGAATCTGTTTAAGGCTGCTGTAATGTATGTAATGACAAAACTAAAATGAAATGTAACTGTAAATGGTTAAAAAAAAGGTTGTCCTTTAATGAACTGTATCATTAATAAAGAAATCCAATATAATTGCTGAGAATTTGCTGTGGGAAAAGAGGAATAAAACTCATCTGGATGTATCCTGTTATCCAGGTCTACCAATATGCTCATGTCTTCTCTTCTGTCACAGTGAATGTACAGTATTTTATTTTTAAACCTACACCTTTTTAAAATTGTTTGTTTACCAGAAATTATACAAGAACCCACATTTTGGCAGCCAAGAGTGTAATTTATCTGATGTAGGTACTGGGCAGGACTCTTCATGCTGGGGATTTAATGAGTAAAGGACAATCAAGGACAAAACATCTGAAATCATTCATTATATCTTTCACATTTCCAACATCGGTCTGGGTTTGATCAGCATTGCAGCTAGGGCCAGGTGTAAATCGAGTAGTCCAGGTATAAAATTACTATTCCATCCAATGTTGAGAAGGATTGAGTCCCAAATTGAGTCCTGGTTCCACTCAAGATTACTTCCTCATGCCATCAAGGGAAGACTTTTCTTGCTACTCTTGCCCTAAGATTTCTCATTAGAGGTCTGGGGCCAGATTTCTATAAAAGTAATTCAATTTTAATAGAATGAGTGTGTGTGTGTGTGTGTGTGTGTGTGTGTGTGTGTGTGAGTGAGTGTGTGAGAGAGAGTAAGACTTGAGAAAATGAGATAAAGAAAGAAAGAATAAGGAGATACAAAGATGGACAGAATTATTGCAAGTGGAATATGTGTCTATATAACTGCAAATTATATGTAGACCTTTTCTACAGATTGCAAATGAACAAATTTGAGTTAATATATAAGCCAAGATATGGTGTGTGATTTCTTTTACTGCAGTTGGGAGACTTCTGTCCATATTTGGAAAAAAACAATGGTAAACTTGGGAGACACGATCGTAGCTTTAAAGTGTGTGTGTGTGTGTGTGAGAATACATGCATGACTCCCTGAGATTGTGTTTAAGTAATAAACTTCTTTTCAATCCTTTCCTCCCTATCGGGACAACACTATACAGTTAATCTTTCCTTACTGCATTACAGCTTCTTCTTTTCTACTAACTCAGTGATTTAACCACAAAATAATGTACATTTTTTCTTCATCACCATTGGGAAGATTGGAAAATTAAACAGATTTTCAAGGCACAATAGTTCATTTTTTTTTATTAAAATTGATGTATAATATACTGATAATTGACTTCATCTTGATTGTAAAGAAATTTTCTGATAATGTGTTGATTTGAATGTGTTGATATTAACGGTGCTTTAGACCCTAACAGCGATGAAGCAGCTTGACTCCACAATTCACACCATCTATTAGCGTCGACATCTTATTGTAAAGACATCCGGGAAAAGAATTCGGCTTTTTTATTTACTGATTACGATAAGGGCTGGTTCTTGTTTCTGATTGGTCAGAAAGTGTTGATTATTCTTATGTAACTTCAGCTGAGGCAGCAGCACTTGTTCTATGCACTTGTTTTAATACGTTCTAATCATTTTTATATGATCTTGCAGAAACAATGTATGATTGACTTTCAATATAAAACGTGATGTGGTCTTTGAAATGTAATATGAGGCGATGTTTATTTTTGGAAGGAGCTTCCAATGTCAGCTGTTACAAACTTTAGGTATTCGGACGTGCAAAACCCTACAGGACAGAACAGCATGGGCTGTCGTGTTTTATTGCTTACTGTAGGTATCAAAAAAAAAAAGTCTAATCGTTTTATACTGGCTAGCATTGTATACATTCAGTTGACCCTTTCTGTTTTAACTGCACTGAAAATTCAAAGACCTCTAGTAGGCCTAGTGGTTAAGGTGTTGGGCTACCAATCGGAAGGTTGTGAGTTCGATCCCAGGTCCACCATGCTGCCACTGTTGGGCACCTTAGCAAGGCCCTTAACCCTCAAATGCTCAGCTGTATAAAAATGAGATAATGTAAGTCGCTCCGGATCAGGGAATCTGCCAAATGATGTAAAGTTCAGCTATTATCAACCAAACAATCCATAAATACATGACACTAAAATTTGCGGGAAGTAAAGTTACGTTCGGCTCAATCTATAACTTCTTCTAAAAGGCCAAAATTCTTGGTAAGAATAAATAACCAGTAACGGCATAGCCAAGGTTCGATTAGCTCTGTGGCCTCCATATGATGAACTGGAATATATTCATCAGCTAGAGGAATTGGTGTAGTGTGTGTGTGTGTGTGTGTGTGTGTGTGTATGAGATGTTGTGGGGGAGAGAGTTAAAGCAGAGTGATGTCCACACTGCTGAGTATAAGGAACATTTTCTTGAAATGGCTTAATGAGTTCTCAGGTTCGGATCGATACGTCAGCTGCAGCCCATCTGTACGTTGCATTTGCTCGTGTCACGGCCAGTGTGGTGACCAGACCAGACGTCGCTCATCACATTGCGAACAAAGGTGCGAGATGATAAGAAGGAAAAGAGGGAGAAAAGGAGCTAAAAGAGAGAAAAAGCAAGAATTTTAATCAAAAGCTACCCTAGACTCTGCTATCAATTTGGTATCACAGCACTCCCAAATTGCTTAGAGGTAGCCGAGCTTTCTCCTTTTTCGGTGCAACAAAGCATTCATGTATCTCGTAATGGCTGCTTCTTACTGCAATTTCGTGTCTTTCCCTTGTACCAGACGTTGAACCACTCAGTGGTAATATGAGTTCTTCTCTGTGTGCCTATGAGTGCTGCATGGTGCGAATGATTGTCTGTCAATTGCAGAGCCAAGTGGAAGGTCAAGCCTTGGCTTTCAGTCTCATGGAAATTGGGACACACTGTCAGTGCCATTTAATTACATCTAAATGAATGTCAGGAATATAGACCCTTTGAATGGCAGTAATCATTGCTTCTGCCAGGGCAGGATGGTCAATACCAGGCCCTTGCAATTGTGCTTAGCTTGGATAAATCAACCTTTCCATCCATTTGCTGAGACAAACATTCTTAAGACTTTGCGCAGTACCGTACAGTACATGTTAGCGATATTTCTTCTTTCAGAATCATCGACGTTCAGCCAGACTACAGTGCAAAACAGCCCTAGGATTTTTATCACAAATGCTGCATCTGCAAACCCTTCAGCACCCCTCCTACTTTCCCCATGGACTCGTTACCCACCTGCTTTTTGGCAGGAGCTACAGTACTGAAGCATCCGGGTTCCTACTTTCCCCACTTGTTTTCCCTCACACTCAGGCACTCAAACATCCACCTGCATAGAAGTCAACTGGAATTCCAAAGAATTTTGCGTCTCGTTTTTTAACATACACAACCATACAGAGGATGACGTGGTGAAATGCTTTAATTAATAAAATCAAATCAAATGTAGACTATAAGTAGAGCAAAAATAGGTACAAGCAAAAGGAACGAAATATATAGGAACAAATTTGAACAGGTATTGGTGGTAGACCCAATGGCAACAATATCGGTGTCAATAAAGTGCACAGTAAATAGTGTTCACAATATGTTCTGTGCAAAAATCTGCCTGACTCAATATGATCAAAACTTGCACGGAATTCTTCTGTTTTGTTTCTTTAGTTCATGCCCGCATGTGCTACATTTTCGAAACCAATTAAATTAATTTGAAAATCCTTCCAGCAGTGCTAGCAGGATTATATTAAAAGAAAAAGAAAAAATCCCAGACCTTGTTGTGACCTTGAGTGACCTTGAGCTGAGGTTTAGCAAGAGCCAGAATTCACTCAGTGATGCCATTACTACATCTCTTTTGTTCCCCTGTGTGTTTCTAAAGGCATGGCTTAAAGTTACCTAGGACGACAGTTAATAAGGAATCGAACTTCTTTATTTGGCACTGTGCATTATTATCTCGACTGAAAAAATAAAAATATTTTCTGCATTATGAATTATTCGTTGGTTGCCAAAGGCACATGGATCCTTCTGCAATCCCTCCCAGTATAACAATTAATATTGGTTACAACAGAAACATTCTTCAATGTGAGCTGAAGGTAACAAAGATATTTTTTCCTCTTCTCATTAATATGTTGTGTTTATGCTTCACCATTTACTGACACTGTCATTATCTTCGGCTGTCCTTGGATGTAATGGAGCTAAATCGTCTGCTTGCGACCCGTTATGTATTCTGAGTATTCTAATCTCACTCGCAATCAAATAATTCTATAACGGTGTAGTTTTCAACCTGAAGATTGTATGTTACATAGTCTGTAACTAATTTAAGCCATGTTAAATTAGATATCAGAGACCCCCAGGCTAATGTCATGTTTCCCTAAGGCTGCAAGGTGAATCAAGCCTCAAAGCCTTATTATTTTCTCTTTTATTTTTGTTTTATAAAAGAGGTGATGTACCTTAGGTGGAAAGTAACTACCTTTACACCATGCATTATCACTCACTGTTTTCAAAGTGAAGGATTCTCCTAAAATGATAACTTGCACAAGGTTATGACATTACCATCGAAGATACGTTCCACATTTGCTAAATACATAGCTGTTGTTCTACTCTCTTTGCTTTAATGTCAAGTTTAGGCTTTTTCAGATTTAAGTGTCAAATAGCAAAGCCTAAAAGACGCTAAGTCTGAAGAAAGCTTTGTACAATTGAAAACATTGGTCTGGGTTTCTCTTCTAAAAATTTCAATGCAGTGGGGCACGGTGGCTTAGTTGTTAGCATGTTCGCCTCACACCTCCAGGGTTGGGGGTTCGATTCCCACCTCCGCCTTGTGTGTGTGGAGTTTGCATGCTCTCCCCGTGCCTCGGGGGTTTCCTCCGGGTACTCCGGTTTCCTCCCCCGGTCCAAAGACATGCATGGTAGGTTGATTGGCATCTCCGGAAAATTGTCCGTAGTGTGTGAGTGTGTGAGTGAATGAGAGTGTGTGTGTGCCCTGTGATGGGTTGGCACTCTGTCCAGGGTGTATCCTGCCTCGATGCCCGATGACGCCTAAGATAGGTACAGGCTCCCCGTGACCCGAGAAGTTCGGATAAGCGGTAGAAAATGAGTGAATGAATGAAATTGTCAATGCGTCATATTATTTCCTGTTTCAGATTTGGTTATGATAGTGATGATCAGCCAAGCAAAGTGTGAGGCAACAAAGTATAATTGCCTTTTGATTGCAGTTGATCTAATTCCACCTTAGCATTTTCAAATTACTGGCTGGAAATAAGCCTTGAGCCAACAGTGCTCTTGAAGCTTAACCAACGTAACCAATGACACAAATGCTAATACCATTTGCTAGATTTAAAGTACTAATCCAAGTTATTAGGTAAAATTTGTTCCTTTTAATATCATTCTGATTTCAGTAATATTTTTAGACTCCATTTTTATTCCCATCATTGTTTCAACTAGAGAAGATCTACAGTAGATTAGCATGAAGACTGAACATTGTCCCCCAAACAGCTAAATTCATGAAGATATTCACTAATAAATGTGCTACACAGATAAAATTTGATTGATTGAAGTAACTTCATCATTGGTTAGTTTAACTTGTTCTTGTATCAAGTTACTTCCTTTTTCAGTCTGGTGATGATGAGGTAATGGTTGTTAGGGTGATTGGAGGAGAAGGAACAATTTATTGTTATATAACCACACTTTCAGAGAACTGGAAAGCTGTAATTAAATCATCTACATGGTGCAAGTGATAGCACTGAGGTGTAAAACTAGCTAGTGTTGAACATGCCTAGATACTTTCTAATTTCATTTGCTTCTTTCTTTGTCCTTGTGATGACACACTAATGAATAGATTGGAGGACGGAAATGTTCAAGAGCCGACACTATCACAGCTGAGACCATCTCCAATTCCAGAGCTATACACCAGTGGAGAAACACAGCCTGAGGGCCAATTAGTTGCAAGCCATTATTAGTGCACTACATAAAATTGATTCAGCACTGTGCTCTTCATTAGAAGGCAAAAGATGTGTGGGGGTGTAGTTAGGTCATGGTGGTGGGGCGGTGGGCGAGTTATGGTGGATCTGTGTAGCTGTGAGTGAGAATGAACTTAGTGACTCAGAGACGAAGTTATTAATATGAGTAAGTATGAGGAACAATGCACTACAGAAATGGAGTTTACTTAGCTGGTTGAAACAAAACGTATTGTCTTTGGTCATTTCATGACCTAACTTAATTGTGCACCAATAACTGACTAATTTGTTTGCAAATTCTACGGCATGGCGATAAAAGGTCTGCAGAATGAGTTCAATAAGCAAAGCTGCTGCTGAAAATTAACCATACGATTCGAATATTTTTCGAATATCTGTGCAAAGTAGACTTTTTTATTTCTCAAGATCATATTCTATCTTCAGATTTATCCTTATGTTAAATATCCTGCCGCAGTCAGTCAACAAGTAAACATCTCTGCAATATCAGATGCTACACTTTACCGTCCCTTTTAGCCAAGCTGAGCGTAAGGCTGGAAAGTTGAATTGTCTATTGATTGCAGTTAATTTGCCACGGTAGCACGTTTGCCTCACACCTTCAGGGTTGGGGGTTCGATTCCCGCCTCCGCATTGTGTGTGTGGAGTTTGCATGTTCTCCCTGTGCCTCGAGGGGTTTCCTCCCCCGGTCCAAAGACATGCATGGTACTGTAGGTTGATTGGCAACTCTGGAAAATTGTGAAAAGAGTGTGTGTGTGCCATGCGATGGGTTGGTACTCCATCCAGTGTATCCCAAGTAGTTCGGATAAGTGGTAGAAAATGAGTGAGAGTGAGTGAGTGAGTGAGTGAGTGAGTGAGTGAGTGTATGCAGCTGAAATTAAGCTTTGAGCCACAGCAGCGCTCTTGAACATTTACTTACATAACCAAATTTCACAAATGCTAACTCTAGTCATTCTCTAGTAACATCTAGCATACGGTATGCTGATGTCACACACATAACACTTTATTAGAGACTAATCCGAGTTATCAGGCAAACGTTGTTCCTTCTATCTATCTATTTAATGATTAAAGCTCCAGAAAAGAAGCCGGAGCCATGACAACATTATAACTATTGTTAAATGTGCTACACAAATTAAATTAAAGTGAACTGAATTGATTTCAGAAGCCTGGTCAGTGGTGAGCACAACTGAGGACTGGCACCAATATTAAACAGGATGTAATAGCTTTTGACTTGAAAGAAATAGAAAAATTAATTGGAACGAGAGCAAATATAATCATGTGCAATGTAATTAATTTGTGCTTTATTAAATGTACAATTTTAATACATCGTACATTACTATATTATATAGTAATAGTAGATTAAATGGCAGGATGCAAGTTCATTCCAAGGGTCAATTCATAGCCAGAGTTAATGTAGAGTGAGTCAATTATCAAACATGAGAACACACGAAGGAGTCAGACTGGAACAGACAAGAAGCTAAGATGACGGCGAAAACAATGCTCAGACGTTTATTATGCAAGTGAAAGGATTTAGAGAGAAATAGACACAACAATGTATATGTAGATAAAATAATCAATTGTTAAGACACAAAATGTAAAGAACTGTGACATGGCAGGAGATGAAAAAGGACCAAAACCAGGGCAGAAGGGCAGTACATGGACTAAAGGCAAAAAGCAAAACACAAATAAAATATATAAACTAAAAAGAAAATTGGAAAAAATAAAATAAAATAAGCTAAAAATATAAGCTTCACTACGGCATCTGAAACACAAAGAATGAAACCCATGACATTTATAATATAAAATAACAATAATAATCCTGATAATCGTTTTTTTTTTCTTCTTCTTCTTCTTTCAAACACTTACCATTTGAAAACACATATGTAATCTACATCATTTTTTAAAAAAATCGGCAAATCTTGAAGGTACCATTTTTACTTCACTTGTCCTTTTTTTTTACTTGTCTTTTCTTTGTTCCTCTAGTTTTTTTTGCTCACATATCACTTCATTTTTGTCCTTTGTTTAAAGCTCTAATTGTGTGTTGTTCTTTTTTCCTTTATAATTCTACTTGAATTGGTACAATTGCAAGCATAGGACTCTTCTTTTAAACTCCTACCAGTGAAGACACAAATGTAATAACTGTCTATGAGAGCTGTACTCATGTTCCACACACGTTGTGATTCTGTCACATGACACATGACACAACTACTCTGAATATGGTGGACTGGGACTGTATAATGCCTCATATACCAAGTATTGCCTCAACTCATGGATTAATGCTCTATAACAGAAGCTCTGACTATAGGTTTTGCTTTTAGATATAAGAGGTTCATATTAATTCTCTCATTAGCATTTCTACATTAAAAGCTCATACACATCGACTGGTATAGTGACACCTTTATAATCGAAGCCTAATAATAATTCTTTTGCACATAGTAATTTAGCAAAGAAGGACATAAAATCATCAATATGGTGATATTTTCTGTAAAACATTATGAAATGAGTCTCCAGTGTTACTGCTTTGTTATAGCTTGTAGGTTTTCTGCGATGGGAAAAGTTTCAGCATAGAGGACTTCTGATTTGCATGAAAAGCTGCATTTATAGTTTGAGGTCAGAGAAAAACAATTGTTTATAAAACTATGTTCAGTACTGTATGTGAACTTGAAGATGTTTCATAACAGTAACTAAAATTATAAAGAAGTAAAATTTGTCGGTCATTGATAAATTAATAATTCTAACATTTTTGTTATAAAAATGTATAAAACAGTTCAGTTTTGTGTATCTATGATTAATAATAATAACAATAATAATAACAATAATAATAATAATAATAATAACAACAACAACAACAATAAGAATAATAATTGTTATTATTATTTATTATTTATTATTTATTATTTATTATACAAAAACATAAAATATGAGAGAAGATGCAGAAATATTTTCTACATTGCTGAAGGAGCATCTTAATTCCTCTCCTTGTGCCATTTTTTCTCATGCATGAACTAGCATGTTACATGATTTCCAATTTAAAAGCTATTCCTGAATACCACATGCTGTATCCCGAGACCACGGTGCCACATTTGCAGCAGTGTTGGAAGTGTAAGTGTCATTCTCAGGTTTAGTCTGAAGTGGAAGACAACTGGCAAAAAAGCATCAAGATTCTTCCTCTGGCCTGGGGGTATTAGAGACATCTGCGCTGCCTTCAGAGCCATAATTAGGACTGTGGTGATAGAAGAAGACAGGGTTTAATAGCCGTCCCTAACCTGGTGACACTTTGAGCAGCGTGCTAATGAATAATTCATTTTGCTTGCATATTGCAAGGATAAGGAAGTATTCTATCTTTGAACTGCGTACACTAGTGCTCAGTTTGCCTGAAAGAAGTTTCATGTTTTGCCATCTGTGTGATTCTCCACACAAGTTAATTTTTTCTCCAAAAAAGTACACAGTGTAAGTGTAGAGCTCCTGAGTGAGAGCTAGCATACTAATTTTAATAGACTGTTAGGTTAAATGGCTCATGAGGTGGCTCATTGGTGTACAGTATACAGCCCTTTTAGGTTGCATACTAGTACTTGTGAGACTATTATTCATTTTTAAAAGAACAACCTGCTCTCAACAAGCATATCAGCTGAATATTTTTTGCTCCTTCTCCCAGGCCTCCAGCATTGAGGCTAAATAATCCAACAGGGTCTGTTTCCTCCACTGTATGTGGGTGCAATTCTCAGACAAAGCCCTTAATAAACACCACTGGGCTTTGCCTTATCGTGCCCTGCTTGTGAACAACAACAAAAATTCCAGCTGCAGCATAAAGGCAACCATCTCTCTGCCAATTAAAAAAGCAGTGCTCTCATTTCAAAGATATGAATAAAGCACAGATGAGCAACAGCTGAGATGAATAGCTGTGGACGGACATGAGCATCCAGCCAAAGGACAAATAAGACTGTTTATTTAAATACACAAAGTGGTCCTTGTTTGTATTATGTTTGGAGTATATGCCATTTGTACCTTATCTTTGGGTCTGATCAGCTTATAGCTTTAGGCAAATGATACTGATAAATCTATTGCTTATGCCTGATTAGAAATGGGAGTTTGCACAAGAATAATGTTTGGCTAACAAAAGCTTGGATTATGAGAGAAATATTGAATCATGGATATTTTGGAACATACCAGCAGGCTGATGATCACAAAACCATTACATTTATGGAATGTCTTATCAAGAGCAGCTTACAGTCAAATAGTATAGGAAAATGAGTCCTGAGCGTGAGCTTCAACTTGCCTCGGACCTGCCTCCCGTCCAGAGCGACAATGATGCATCCATTGGACTTCCACTAACTCCTATCCCACTCACAATGGAAGAAAATATGGATGCATTGGATGATGAGCTGGAGGAAGCAGAGAAGCAGAAGAAGCAGGAGATCCTCAAGAATATAAAGAACTTAATTGAATAATCATCAATTTAATAATGACAGATAGTCTATTTCTACACTCTAAATAGATCCGTATTTCAAAATTTGGTATAGATAAGTATGGCTCAGTCTATAGTGTAAAGGCATAAAATATGAGATTGTTGAAGGTTGTCATTCTTCTACTTCCTGCTGAATGGCATCATGACCTTCGTTGCACTTCGCTCAGGCCATTCCTCATTCATCCGTAGGTCATGTAATGCTAAACAGATGCTCAGCAGAGATGCCATGGACCCGATTCAGAGATGCTGAGAGATAACTTGGCATACGAGAAGAAAAATCATTCAGCAGTTAAACACTTGCAGACTTCTGCCTCTCTCACAAGGCCATGCTGCTCTTTTGTATAATGCTCTGGCATTGAGTGGGCAAGCATAAAGCTGATTACAGGGTGGCTAACAGGTCACTGAAGTGTGTGTGTGTGGTACATTTAAAGGTGCAAGTTTGTAAAGCCTTGGCTATTCATTTTCTTGTTGCCCAGTAATGTCTGAGGCTCAGCAGGTAGCCAGCATCCATGTCAAACAATTACAGCCGAGACGCTGAAGAAATACAGTACATGCTGTGCCACACAGAGCAGCACCTACCTCACACTGACCCCAAATCTATATTTAACTGACAGACACTTATAAACACACTCATAAGACCTTCTACTGCTGAGTCAGCAGGTTAAACTGAACCGAACGCTGCCGATAATTGCTGAGAGAGAAGGATGAGTATAAAGTTATCCTCTCTGACATCCTTCTGTACAGCAGAATAATTAGATCTTAGCCAGGGAAAATATTTCGAACATGAATATAATATTTCTCGTTATGAGATTACAATAACCCAAATATTTCTGGAAAACGTTTTCGTAATTCTAGCATCAGATATATACATATATTTTTAATAATAAGCTAAATAAATAAATAAATAAATAAATAAATAAATAAATAAATAAACTGAAAGCAGCAATTATATGGGTTGAAGCACTTTAAAAAAATTATGCGCATGTGGAAAAAGATATAATGTTTGATTTAGCAAGTGTGTCAGTACTTACATTTATAACATTTGGCATACTCCCTAATCCAGAGCTTAATATTTAATTAAATTATACAACTGAGCAGTTGAGGGTTAAGGGCCTGGCTCAAGGGCCCATCGGTGGCAGCTTAGCAACTTACTTACTTAATTATTTATTTACTCACTTTCTCCACCGCATTTTAACTCACAGTTCATAACATAAAAAAGTAAAGTTTGAGATCATCTGACTCAGTATGCATCACTAAATCTAAAGATACCACCTTTATGATTTTAGGACAAACTATATATTAGCTATGAGACAAAATATACATTTCTTACAGGTCATGGTCATGGTTTTTATGAGTCTTATAAATCTCATAAGCTTTACTATGTTAGAAAACTGCACTACTACTGGAGAAGATTTCTCCCAATAGAAAACCTAACCACATAAATGATTACATTTGTAGGTTAATACGGCAAAAGTAATGCATTGGAAAAGGCATCCAAATATAGAAAATTAATAAACTACAAAACAGAATGAATACATTTCACATTTCACTTTTTTGTAAGTATTTTTTAGACATGTACTAAGTGCTTTCCACCTGTTGAGCAATCAGCACTTAAAGAGGACAAAAGACAAAGAAAAAAATGCTTTTTAGCATTTAACACCTTTATGTAATTGGTGGTGAAGGCAGCTTCAGCTTGATATGGATAAACAGAAGGTGTCCTACAGACACAGAGCCATGTTCTAAACTTTTGTGTTTAGCCAGATGCTCTGGAGTCAGTGTATTTTAGTCATGGTCTGGAGTCAGTGTTCTTTAATGATGCTCTGGAGTCAGTATTTTGTAATGATGCTCTGGTGTCAGGGTTTTTAATGATGGTCTGGGGTCAGTATTTTTTAGTGATGTTCTGGTGTCAGTGTTTTGTAGTGATGATCTGGTGTCAGTGTTTTGTAGTGATGGTCTGGTGTCAGTGTTTTGTGGTGATGGTCTGGTGTCAGTGTTTTGTAGTGATGTTCTGGTGTCAGTGTTTTGTAGTGATGGTCTGGAGTCAGTGTTTTGTAGTGATGGTCTGGAGTCAGTGTTTTGTGGTGATGGTCTGGAGTCAGTGTTTTGTAGTGATGGTCTGGTGTCAGTGTTTTGTGGTGATGGTCTGGTGTCAATGTATTGTGGTGATGGTCTGGTGTCAGTGTTTTGTAGTGATGTTCTGGTGTCAGTGTTTTGTGGTGATGGTCTGGTGTCAATGTTTTGTAGTGATGGTCTGGTGTCAGTGTTTTGTGGTGATGTTCTGGTGTCAGTGTTTTGTGGTGATGGTCTGGTGTCAATGTATTGTGGTGATGGTCTGGTGTCAGTGTTTTGTAGTGATGTTCTGGTGTCAGTGTTTTGTGGTGATGGTCTGGTGTCAGTGTTTTGTAGTGATGTTCTGGTGTCAGTGTTTTGTGGTGATGGTCTGGTGTCAGTGTTTTGTAGTGATGTTCTGGTGTCAGTGTTTTGTGGTGATGGTCTGGTGTCAATGTTTTGTAGTGATGATCTGGTGTCAGTGTTTTGTAGTGATGTTCTGGTGTCAGTGTTTTGTAGTGATGATCTGGCGTCAGTGTTTTGTAGTGATGGTCTGGTGTCAGTGTTTTTTGGTGATGGTCTGGTGTCAATGTTTTGTAGTGATGGTCTGGTGTCAGTGTTTTGTGGTGATGGTCTGGTGTCAATGTTTTGTAGTGATGGTCTGGTGTCAATGTTTTGTAGTGATGGTCTGGTGTCAGTGTTTTGTAGTGATGGTCTGGTGTCAGTGTTTTGTAGTGATGGTCTGGAGTCAGTGTTTTGTAGTGATGTTCTGGTGTCAGTGTTTTGTGGTGATGTTCTGGTGTCAGTGTTTTGTAGTGATGGTCTGGTGTCAGTGTTTTGTAGTGATGGTCTGGTGTCAATGTTTTGTAGTGATGGTCTGGTGTCAGGGTTTTGCATTGCAAATCTGCCTGACAACTCAACTGTGCTCTTCTTAAATTTCTTCATGTTATTTGTATCTGGCAGAACTTCAACACTATAAAAGTTCAAAACGAAAAGAAAGAAAAATATATACATTATACATTTTCTGATTTGAGCTCATTTGATGCCGCCATCAAACGACCTTAATAAGACTTTGTTGTTTTGCAGTCTAGGTTTATAGGTTCTGTTGCCTTGTGAACCTTTCTGGAAAGCTTTCTGAAAGAAAAAACGTGAGAACACATAATATTTATGAATTTCTGATGTTTGCAATGTTGTGTTTCAGGATGCTGTAGACATTACCCATACATTACCTCCCTTCCTCCCTTCCTTTTCTTTTCCTTCCTTTTCATTTTCTCCTTTTTCTTTTCCTTACTTTCTTTCTTCCCTTCCTTGTTTTTCATGACCTTTTTAGCTTGCAGAATCCTGTGTTCATCTACACAACACAGTCACAGTGATCAAAGACTTTTAAGCCAAATGTACCAAGCTGTGTATCTAGTCCAAGGTCATAAATCAGGGAAAATTATACATGGCAGAGATTATTTGTTAGATTTCTATTGGAAAATTTGAAAGCAGAAAGAGGGAGAGGATTGAATGTTTCTAGGGGAAGGACGAAGGCTGGCTGCCATTGATTTAAGCAGACAGTCGTGAAAGAGAGAGAGAGAGAGAGAGAGAGAGAGAGAGAGAGAGAGAGAGAGAGAGAGAGAGAGAGAGAGAGAGAGAGAGAATGGGAGTGTGGGGGGCATGTTTGTGTGTGTTACAGGTGCAGGTAGGAGGTGAGGACTGTTCACTAACACATGGTAGGCTATTCTCTGAATAACTGTATAAGTGGGTGAGTCAGCATAACGTTTTGAGCATAAAACCTGGATTTGTGTTAGCTAAGTGGTGTAGGAGTTGTAAATAAATCTAAGAAATGTAAAGTCAACCAATTTACATGTTTATAAGATTCATTCATTCATTCATTCATTCATTCATGTACCTATAAATGGATACAATATGATGTGATATTCTTGAAAAAGATTAATGTTATATTAAAATTTGTGTCTCCACCAATGCTACATTCATTATTTTTCTGTTATAAGACAACCCCAAGTATTTTATATCTCAGTTAAAGCACCTCTCTAGTTGCTATACAGCTATAATATATTTAACTGTCAATCTGGAAAACTAGCTATTAGCTATTTTCTAGCTTGGGCAGCAAGATAGAGAATATAAAATAAATGTCTTGCTAAATTTGAAGCTAATAGTGACAATTTAAAATTAATTATATTTAAAAAAAAAAAAACAGACACAAAACTTAGGCCATTAAGACTCTAATTAATGTATTAATTTCACAATGCCATCCAGTCATCCATCCATCCAACTATCCATCCATACATCCAGCCTTCCAGTCATCCATTCATTCATCCCTCCCTCCCTCCCTCCCTCCATCTATCCATCCATCCATCCATCCATCCATCCATCCATCCATCCATCCATCCATCCATCCATCCATCCATCCATTTAACAAGCTATTCATCCATTTGGCTATCCAGCTACCCATTCATCCAGGCAACCATGAATAATACTTGTGTATTGCTGATAAATACATTTGAATACATCAATTCTACATCATGGGGGCACGGTGGCTTAGTGGTTAGCACGTTTGCCTCACACCTCCAGTGTTGGGGGTTCGATTCCCACCTCCGCCTTGTGTGTGTGGAGTTTGCATGTTCTCCCCGTGTCTCGGGGTTTCCTCCGGGTACTCCGGTTTCCTCCCCCGGTCCAAAGACATGCATGGTAGGTTGATTGGCATCTCTGGAAAATTGTCCGTAGTGTGTGAGTGTGTGAGTGAATGAGAGTGTGTGTGTGCCCTGTGATGGATTGGCACTCCGTCCAGGGTGTATCCTGCCTCGATGCCTGATGACTGAGAGTTCGGATAAGTGGTAGAAAATGAATAAATGAATGAATGAATAAATGAATGAATGAATGAATGAATGAATGAATGAATGAATGAATTCTACATCATCTGTTCTGCATTTCCTTCTCCTTACCTTGACTTACTGTAACAGATAATTTCATTATCTGATATTCTCCGACATGCACCATATAAACACACTCAGTCTTAAGGCAAAGTATCGACAGTACAGGCCGATACTCAAATAAACATTAAAATAGGTGTTATATATCACTTAGCTTTTCACCAAAGACATTACATGTATTATTCAATTACAGGTCAAATACATACTTATGTTACTTTAACCCTTTTTTCTCAGAAAGCTAATGAGGTTTATCTCATTAGCTTTCTGAGAAACCTCATGCCAGCAAAAAATTAACACCAGACCACCACCATCAACTTCATCATCACCATCATCATCATTATTGGCCAATCCGCACTGCCTCTCACCTTCTGACATTCACAGAGAGCTGCTTTACACAACAAGCCCCTGTTGCATTGTGGCAAATGGAGGCTTTAAAAATGAATCAGCTTTTAAATAAGTTATAACCGAGGTGCCAAGACAAGGGAAAGGATGAAACGGGTGATGGAGCTGGGAATGGAATGAGTAAGGAGGCATGGAAATGTAATGAATGTAGAGAGGGTGATACCAGAGGTGATATATTTAAAAAGAGGAATGAGGGAATACGAGCTGTCGCTGTGGCTACAGTAGCTCTTCATTTTTTCAGCATGGGGCCAAAGAACAGTCCAACTGAACATTGTTATAAAACACCAACTTCAGAGTCCCACTGGGGCAGGAATTGCACTGCCCCATGCTTACTCTTTAAATATGTTAAAAAATCATATGATGAGCAGTTCATATCAGGGTTGCCAGGATGTGTGTTTTTACGTCTATTTGGAGTTCAATAAAAAAATCTTGTGGCTCCCAGGATCTTGTTTTATAACAAATTTTATGCAAATTGTCTTATGACGAAAAGATCATTTTGCAAATATTGAGAGAGGGAAAGTGGGAAATGTCTGTCTACAGTAGAAATGTCTGTGCATCACAATGCCTCATGAAGTAACTAAAAAAAATCCAATAGGTTGTAGACTATAGCATAGTCCAGTGCGATAACTTCTTGACTTATTTTGTCCGAGGCTATGTTGTTATTTAAATCGTCTTGACACCAATATCTGTGGTCATGAGCCTCTGCTGTAGGTACAATTCCTAAACTAATGATCTACTTGCCACTTGTCAGTGTAAGCAATGCTACCTTCACACATACTGTAAAGCGAGTTGTAGCGATAAAGCATTCAGAGCTAATTCATTTTCAGTGAGACCCGGAGACCTCTGGCGACCTGAGTGACAGCAATGGTTGGCGATTAGATATGGGTGTGTCCAGTGATGCAACAAAGCTGAGAAAAGTTGAACTTTTACAAATATGAATTGACTTGGCATTTTGTTATTCATTAATTCACTCAATTTCTACCGCTTATCCGAACTTCTCGGGTCACGGGGAGCCTGTGCCTATCTCATGTGTCATCGGGCATCAAGGCAGGATACACCCTGGACGGAGTGCCAACCCATCGCAGGGCACACACACACTCTCATTCACTCACACACTTTGGACAATTTTCCAGAGATGCCAATCAACCTACCATGCATGTCTTTGGACCGGGGAAGGAAACCGGAGTACCCGGAGGAAACCCCCGAGGCACGGGGAGAACATGTAAACTCCACACACACAAGGCGGAGGTGGGAATCGAACCCCCAACCCTGGAGGTGTGAGGCAAACGTGCTAACCACTAAGCCACCGTGCCCCCGCATTTTGTTATTGAAGACAGATACAAGAGTGCATTTCATCTGTGACAAACAGCACACACTGCTTCTCCTTCATCTCGTATGATACTGTATGATGCAGATATACTGTACACCGAAATGAATTTTAAACTGAAAAATCTTAAACTGTCCCTCCAGAATGTTGAATTTTAGTCACATGAAACTAGTTTGTTTTTAAAAGTTGAATGCCACCCGCTGTTAAACGTCATTACTATGGTAACCAGGAGTAGGAAAGGAAGTTACAACTATGCAGTACAGCTATCTCGTATTGCTGTCTGTGGAAACATAACATTGGGAGTAATTATTGCATACTTACATATGATATCATGGCAAAACCTGGGACAGATACAAATCCACAAAGCACATAAAAAACGACCAAAACGTCTAAATGAAACAGTAAATTATGGTCATTTTGACATCCGTGGCAAAAAAATATCCATCGCCTGACTGTTAAATCTCGTTGGTATGAATCTGTGTAAAATATTACGCTTGCTGTACTGAGTATTGTATGTGATAATATACATGCAAAAGTACAGTGTAATATAAGATAAGATAAGATGAGATAAGATAAGATGAGATAAGATGAGATAAGATATTCCTTTATTTGTCCCACAATGAGGAAATTTCTCTGTTACAGCAGCAAAAATATATAAAAAAGAATATAATGAGTCATACAGTATGGACCCTCACTTTTCTCTCTTGTTCTTATGCACATTCACAGAGACACACACGTCTAAATAGTAAACGATCATGCATGAATTCATCGTGTCTCTAAGTAATCCCTAGATTATGGCCATCTCTTTAGCGTGTCTATGCTGTCAGATCATTCATAACCTCCTATTTCTTGCATTTTTTTTTAATAATTATAACCTATATTAACTCTTCTGTTGTTCTTCCTGTTACTCATCATAGTCCTTGTACTTGTTAAAGGTGCGGTTTGTAATGTTTAACTGTTCCTATAGCGATCGATCGTAGAATTTCCTAAAATATCTTAGAAATCGTAGAAACATTGATTTGTAGCACATTGTCATTCATATCGCTAATTCCTGTTCTTCTCAGCTCTGCTATGCTTTTTTCCTTGAAAGACAATTCTAAAAGCAAACACGGCAGTTTCCTGTTTCAGCCAGCGGTTTCCGGGAACGGCCGCGTGGTGGGTGTTAGATCAATGATTTCTTGCGGGTGGATATATCCCAGGAACTCTGCAGTAAAGTTCAGGAAGCAGAGATTTTATGGGTGATATGTTTTATTTGCAATACTGCAGCAGCCAACAGAGGACACAGTGTTCAGCTGAGGTCTAGTCTGTCTCTGCTGACAGCAAGAGGTTATATTGGGTACAAAACCATTTTGGTGTGAAGTATACAGGCTGGGAGATTCAGTGTTCGATTTGTTTTAGACAGTAGGGAATGCCTCCATAGAGATGCACTATCTATTGTTTTTGTTTGCTGTTGATTTGATTTTTTTCTTTGTGTGTGTGTAAGTGTGTGTGTATTTACAGTGACTTAAATTAGGCTACTATCGTGTATTTTCATAAACAGAGCCACCTTAATTCATTAGAAAATGGATTTGCAAACAGTATAGGTGCAAACTATTAGTAATAATAATAATAATAATAATAATAATAATAATAATAATAATAATAATAATAATAATAATAAAATCTTTTTGAGATAAATTTTGAACTCGAATGATATAGGGTCATACTGAAAGGTTTAATATTTAATTTAAAGAAAAAAAAGAAAAGAAGAGAAAAAAAAACAGAAAAGAATTTTATTTTATTTTATTTGGAGCACTAAACAGACACAGGTACAGGTTCCAGGCATTACACTCCAGCAGTATAACAGAAGCAATATTGTCAAATGCAATTCATATTACAGGCAGCAGTGGGCTCAGAAAATGACAAAGGGTTACTTTAATTCGTTTTTTCTTTTTCTTTTCTTTTCTTTTCTTTTTTTGGTGAAGGCTCAGTGCTAAGTGTTGACCAGTTACACATGTATATTATATTTCTGTTCCATTTGAGACAAGGAAAATTAAAAAGACACCGGTTTCATTTCTCATTAAAAAGTATAGACAATTTGATTTGTGTGTGTGTGTGTGTGTGTGTGTGTGTGTGTGTGTGTGTGTGTGTGTGTGTGTGTGTGTGTGTGTGTGTGTGTGTGTGTGTGTGCGTGTGTGTGTGTACAGATCCTAGATCTATCAGAGATCACATAGCCAAAGCTACAAAGCCGGACACAAAGCCTTTATGTACCTGAAAGACGTGGGTGTAAAAGGCAGTATGATGTACATCCAGTGTGTCTTTATTTGATGTTTCCAGTAATCATAGTTAGAAAAAAATAACATGTTGGTCAAACACAGCTAGTAACAGAGTATATATGAAATAATAATAATAAAAAAGAGCAGTAAAATAAATTGTCTCAGTAATGGCTGAGTTTGCAAGTTTCATAAAAGACAGATGTTTGTACTGAGGAATCACAGGAATCTAAATAGACGGAACGGAAACATTCAGCCGTAAGTGTGAAATGTTCCTGTAGATGAGGTTAAAGGCAGAGATTTTTTTTTTATGATGATAAACAAATTGTGAAAAGCACGATAAATTACTATCGAATAAGAATCGAAATCCAATAGTAGTTTAAAGCCTGTACTTCAGTACAGTAACGATTACGATTACGCAGATATTGTATGCATCTTGTCAGATATTCCTGAATGAGTAATTCTTTAAGAGATGAGAAAATAAAAGATAGATAATATGAATACAATACAATGAATGTGTCTAACATTTTTGAAGACGTTATCTTGAATCACTAAAAAATTGTGTGTGAGGTTATCCACAGAGGGAAAATCCTACGTCTCACAATGTAAGCCACAGAGTCCTGACTCGTTCCAGATCAGACTCACGGAGAAAGAATTCATTCATTCATTCATTCATTCATTCATTTTCTACCACTTATCTGAACTTCTCGGGTCACGGGGAGTCTATAGGTCATGAAAGATTGAACTAGCTTCTCAGCATCAGATAAAAATAGGATGGTTACGGTGGCTTAGTGGTTAGCACATTTGCCTCACACCTCCAGGGTTGGGGGTTCGATTCCCACCTCCGCCTTGTGTGTGTGGAGTTTGCATGTTCTCCCCGTGCATCGGGGGTTTCCTCCGGGTACTCCGGTTTCCTCCCCCGGTCCAAAGACATGCATGGTAGGTTGATTGGCATCTCTGGGAAATTGTCCGTAGTGTATGTGTGTGTGTGTGTGTGTGTGTGTGTGTGTGTGTGTGTGTGTGTGTGTGTGTGTGTGTGTGTGTGTGAGTGAATGAGAGTGTGTGTGTGCCCTGCGATGGGTTGGCACTCCGTCCAGTGTGTATCCTGCCTTGATGCCCGATGATGCCTGAGATAGGCACAGGCTCTCCGTGACCCAAGAAGTTTGGATAAAAGCAGTAGAAAATGAGTGAGTGAGTGAGAGTAGAAAATGAATGAATGAATGAATGAAGTTGCTGTCTAATATAACACCCAGGTCTTTCACTGCGGAGCTAGTAGTAACAGAACATCCCTCTAAATGGAAGTGTGAGAGCTTCTGTGCACTGGTTTTTGGACTAATGAGTAATATATCCGTCATCAGAATTTAACAATAGTAAATTACAGGTCATATAATCTTTTATCTCTTTAACAGACTTTGTTAATTCAGACAATTTAGATATTTCACCTGGTTTTATGAGATATATAACTAGGTATCGTCAGCATAACAATGGTAACTAATCTTATGCCTTCTAATGATGTTTCCCAAGAGAAGCATGTTTATTAAGAAAAGCAGAGGTCCGATAGTTAACGCCATAGTTAACTGGCATTAAACTGTATAGTTCTCTATTTAAATCTTCAAAATGGTATCAATCAGACAGATAGAATCAACTTAAAGCCTGTCCCTGAATACCTGTATAATTTTGTAAACCATCTAGGAGAATGTTGTGATCTATAGCGTCGATTGCAGCACTAAGGTCAAGTAGAACTAATAGTGACATGCGGTCTTGGTCCGAAGCTAAGAATATTTCATTTGTTACTCAAACAAGTGCAGTACTGTATCTGTGCTACGATGGGGGACTGAAACTCTTCAGAGATCTCGGTCTCCTGCAAGAAGGAGCATAATTGAGCAGACACGACCTTTTCTAATATTTAAACCTAAACACAAGGTTTGAAACGAGTCTGTAATTTGATAGTTCATTAGGATCTAAATTACGTTTCTTAATAATGGGCTTAATAACTGCCAACTTAAAGGTTTTAGGGAGGTGACCTAAAGATAACGAGGAGTTTGTGATATCGAGAAGAGGTTCTCTAGCTGTATGTAACACTTCTTTCAGCAATTTAGAAGAGTCTTGTGTATGTTTACTGTTTCAAATTGTGCTGCTGATCGGAAAGGTTAATTATAATCAGAGCACATCTGTAGAGTGTACATTTGGGATGCGCTATAGGTCGAACCGCTTTCTTACTCCAGGAGTTCATTAAGTAATATTAAAGCATCATATCCCAGTATTTCTAATGAGACATAATTTTCCCATCTGCTATAATACTCCTGAGCATCTCTTTTGTTTTTTTTTCTTTCTGAGCATGTTCTCACATCTTAATGGCTCACAAATTCATCCCTAAGGCAGCACAGAAAAGATATCCAGCAACACCTAGATATGTCTTTTTCCCCCTGTCTTTCTTTTTTCTCTCTCTCTCTCTCTATTAGCCACACTGTGTTATTTTCTGCTCAGGTCCCAGTGGCGTGATTTCTTCTTCTTTTTTTAACCTTCTTTTTCGCTTCTGCTCTAACGCTTTGCTGTTGTTTTGCTCCTGCATGGAAACAGTCGATTAATTTTTTTTTCCCAGACAAGGGAAAGGAAGTTCCAATATGAATATTAGACCCAAGGGGAAACCTGGTCAGTTTCTGTAATAATAATATAATGCTTCAGAGAGACATTTGCATAAAAGAGCCACTGACAAACCCAGCACATGGCCTGCTGGTGACCCTGTGATTGTTTTTTTTTTTAATTACGTGGGTTTGTGCTATTAGATCACTTAATGCTCAGGGTTGTGCTATGAAAAGTATTGAAAAAATGAAAAGATAAGAGGCAGAAGAGCATCCAGAGTTCATGGATAGCTTCGGCTGCGATTCACACCGGATTCGAGAGCATTTGAATTTAAAAAACAAAAATAGTGTTTGTCTTATTTTGTCTGTTATTTTGTTTTTGTCTCATTCGTTGTTTATTAAGCTTTCAGAAAATCTTTCATTTATCTTCATTTAAAAAAAAAATAACTGCTCAAATCAATCAGTTAGTCATTTAATCTGATCTTTCTTTCTTTCTTTCTTTCTTTCTTTCTTTCTTTCTTTCTTTCTTTCTTTCTTTCTTTCTTTCTTTCTATTTTTTTCCTTATCTTTCTCTTTTTGTCCTTTTTTTTCCAGCCACATTTTTTTTCTTCATTTCTCCCTTAATATATTTTCTTTCTTTCTTTCTTTCTTTCTTTCTTTCTTTCTTTCTTTCTTTCTTTCTTTCTTTCTTTCTTTCTTTCTTTCTTTTTTTCTTTCTTTCTTAGTTAATTAATTCATTCTTGCGTGTATTTTTCTCTTTTATTACCCCTTATAATCCTTTTTTTCTTCATTTTATCCTTCAGCCAACATTTTCCTTTCATTTTTCTATAATTTACATCTGTTTTGTTCTATTCCTCCCCCCCATTACTTCCTTCATTTATTTCATAAATTATGTCATTCATTCTCTCTCTCTCTGATCCATCCATCCCTCCGTCATTCCTTTTATTTTCTTCTTTTCGTTTCCGTCCTTATTTTTTGTTTTGTTGTGATTGTCTAAATGTAGGCCAGGCGTTCTGTCATGCACTGAAATCTTAGAAGAAACCATCACTAAGAACAACAACAACCAATAAAAAAAAACAAAAAAAAAAACACTTCCTCGTCCCAGTGTGTCCACTTAGTCTCTCTTCTGGATGTCTCTTTTTCTCTGTTTTTCTCCCTCAGATTGTGTTCTTGCCTGTCAGTGCATGGCATGCACCAAAAACTACAATCAAAGTTCTTAAAGTAGGTCTGCGCCCACGGACTCGAGCCGACGCTGAAAAATACTCCCTCGGCAGCTGCAGAACTCGCTCGCTCCTGCTAACGGATTTCTATTTGCGGTGCACTTTGGACATTAATTAATTCCTGCTGATTTGGAATTCATGAAGAACGGTGGGCAACATATTTCACACAGGCAACTCCAGACCCTGCCTCTGCACTCTGGTGTTTTTCACATCGTTTTTACCGAATATTCATTTCATCAGATTCTGTCAAGAGTTTTCTGCTACAAACAGAAGAAAACAAAGCCATAAAGAAATGAGAAAAATACAGAAAAAGAAGAGCACAGGAAAATAAAAGTGTCATTATTAGCCCTCAGATATCAAGCGACAGTATATTATATATTATATATTGTTTTTTGACATATATTGTACACATTTATTTATTGACCCCAGAATCATAGACTACTTTGTATTTTATTCAGCAACAGACCCGAGTCATAAAAAGTCATTCGTTTTGTAGTGTTTCAGTTTTTATAGCTGTATTAATGTCCCGAGATACAGTAAATTATATCCCAAGGTCTGTTTGGTTTTTAAATGATTTGTGCTCAGAGCTCTGGAAAGCACTTTATACACAACATCACTATGTTCTGATCAATATTCATATGAACTGTTGAATTAAAACAATATGAACACAAACCCCGCCTCTAATCCTAAGTAAAATTGCCCCAAATGATTGATCCTGTATTTCTTTTGCTTTCCTCTTCATATTCTTCCAGGTCGTCTGGTTTCCTCCCACCGCTCTGTATTTTCTACATTTAAAAGTGTGTGTGAAACCTGTGGTCCTATATCCACCATGACCCTGACAAGACCAAGATCACTCCTTTTATGCTGTGCTCCCCGGGCACAGTATAAAAATGACTGCCCACTGCTCCGGGTGTGAGTTCACGGTGTGTGTGTGTTCACGGTGTGTGTGTTCATTGGTGTGTGTGCACTTTGGATGGGTTAAATGCAGAGAACGAATTCTGAGTATGGGTCACCGTACTTCGCCGTATGTCCTGTCACTTAATTTACACAAACTCCTCATAGTTAAAGTCTGTCCATCTTGCCAGTACACCTTGATTTCAATCTGGGGCTTTTCAAACTGGACACGTTTTCTGTGTTCCGAATCCGAGTGTGATGGTTCCTGATGACTCTGAAGAATTGCTCTTACTGTATTTAAGATTGAATTGATTCTGTCAAATCCCAGTGCATTTAAATCATCTTATGTGACAAACACACATGCAGAAGTCTTTTTGCTTCACGATCGATAAAGTATCTATCTGTCTACCCATCCATCTATCTATCTATGACTTATCATTCTCTCGTAAAAAACAAGTGTGGACCCCAAGATCAGTGGCGTTCATGTTCATGGGAATCGTGGCACAGTTCCAGTGCAACAAAACTCACACCACCTCCTACGCCTCCTACTCAGGTTCAGCACCGAGGTGGGTCGGCATGTCAGCTTCCACGCAAATCAAATTTTGCTTCAACCCAAAAGGGATGGGGCTTATAAATACAGCTGGCATTTGAAGTAGTGG
Source organism: Tachysurus fulvidraco (assembly GCF_022655615.1). Classification (NCBI taxonomy): domain Eukaryota; kingdom Metazoa; phylum Chordata; class Actinopteri; order Siluriformes; family Bagridae; genus Tachysurus; species Tachysurus fulvidraco. The sequence continues at coordinate 13,834,768 of NC_062535.1, read as the reverse complement.
TGCGTCTCTACTTGAACGATCTGTGCTTCTTCCTGTTAAGTGGCAATAAAGCATAAATGAGGTGAAGCTAAAGTTCAAGCCCTCAGCCCGACCTCTGGGGTGATTTGGTTTCTAGCTTCAAATTGAATAAAGTTAATCTAGATGCTTCCACTACAGAAAGCCTGGTTATGTTGCTGATTTTGTGAGGTGGGCCAGGACACTTCCTGGTGACATATTGCTTGTTCAATATACAGCTCAATATTGCTTGTACAGCTCAAACAAGATCACGCATATCCACATTGCAGTTTAGGTGAACAAGTCACACTTGAAGTCTTTTTGATTGAGATTCAGTAACGATTCATGAGTATCTCCAGCCTATTTTCACAAATAACTTTCAAAAAGTTCCACATTATCTTACATATCTGAAAACTCAGGCTAGTTATTACTTAATACCTTCTGATCTTAAAAGTGGTGGAGTACACATCAACACCCAGATCATTATATATACACACTGAAACAAACAAAAATAAAAAATCTGTGGAATACGAATGTGTTCTTAATGGTGTAATCAGTCCTTGCAACTGATTTTGAATTCACAGTGAAGGCAGCACTTCAGTTTTTCCCAGAATGCATGTTTGATGTGGAGGCGGCGATGTTTATCATCACACTATGCCCTTTTCATAAATTATTGCCTACACAATTGCAGCAAACCAAACAACAAAGTCTAACGGTACATTTTAACTATTAACTTTTTAAGTTTTAAGGTCAAGACGTTATAGGAATTGTCTTTTTTCGCGAGTATTCAGATCGCATTAGTTTCCTTCACATATAATATAATCACAGATTTTTAGGATTTCTATCTTAAATCGTATTTCGACTCTTTAAAAAAACTACATGCACTAATGCCTATCCTCAAGTGACCTTCTCTGCAGAAACACAGACTTTCTCTTTATCTCTGTGTCTCTCTTTCTCTACAGGAACCTACTGGGGGTAAAATATCCCACGGACACCTTTAAAGCACCCAGGAACCAACTGGCTGCTTCTTAGCCTCTCATCACACACCACTCCCAATGTGCAGAGGCTCCCTGGATGCTTTTAATGAGTCTGGCTTCCGTCTAATTAATGAAGGGAAAATGGGGGATATGGCTCTCCTTTTTTCTCCCTCCTCCAAGCCTTAATACGTCTGATGGCTCATTAAAAGCCATTCTGTCTGAAGCCTTGTGAACCTATAGACACTCCTGCTGGGAAAATAAGGTTCTGGGAAAGAGGGAGATACAGGTGACAAGGGTGGGTTATGGGCCCGTGCCTTATTTTTCTCCATATAACGTGTTGCTTTTATCCTGATCTGAGGATAGAAGATTCAGTACGAGTACCTTCGCTCGTCCGGGGACCAAATAAAAGGCCGACATTTTAAAAACATCCGTCCCACATGGGGCACCGCTAATTTATCCCTCTGATAGTTCCGATTTGTCCGCATCCCCTGGCATCCTTGGAGGCCAGGTCTGGAGTCTGCGGATCAAAGCTAGAATATTACAAACAGTGTTCAGCCATTTCCTTCACTGCAGGAAACGTTTTTTTTTTTTTTGGGTTGTACAACATTAGCAACCACTTGAGATAGTCTTTGGAGACCAAGCTGCACAGCCTGCTTTTATTACCTCTGAACTTTCTTTCCCACAAATATGTAGGCTGAATAATCATGAATAATATGAACTGCAATGTCGTCTCCAACCTTGTTTCTTCCTTTAAAACCTTATGACAAAATGAACTGCGAACTATTCATATAGCTTGTGCTAAACAGCTTTGTGATTAAATGTAACGCCGTGGGGTCTGTTTATCCTTAAATATGATCTGTGAGCCTTTAGGGGGGGAAAAAGGTAAAAAAAAAAAAAAGCCATTGAAGAAGTTTATCACCATTTAACGCCGGAGTGCTTAATTCATAATGCAGCGTCATAGGTGTGCGTTTATGATTAATAGTCAGAGATATAAATGAGTTGAAATGTTAAATACCGCCTTGGCTCATTTTTCACCCAGACCATTGTTCCTCTGAATTTGCAGTATCAAACTGGCTTTGTCAGTGCTGCTGGTATTACTCATCCCGCATTTAGTGTTCGGCGTCAGCGCACTCGTCGCCATCGCTCATTGCTTAAAACGGTCTCTGACGGTTATTTGCAGAACTCTGCGGCTAGAAGATACACATTAAACAAGCACGTCGATGCCCATTAGCTTGCCTTCGATCCCTTCACTCATGTATGACAAAGTAGCTTTGGCTACCATTGTCACCCACACCAGGGCCTGGCATCCAATAGAGCCGTAAGAGCTCGGTTCAGTGTTTAGTATCATTGGTGTTGTACTTAAACAACCCTGCTCTGGAGTATAATACAATAGGGCAGGGACAAAACAACGTCCTTTAAGCCTTGTCCTAAACCCCACACAGCAAAAGAGGCAATTATCCTACTATGCTCTGTATCTGTTTTCTCATCCTCTCAGGCCATCACTGCAGCCTCTCCATATCTCACCACACCTCAAAGCCTTTTGTTATTTTTCATCATGAGAGAGCTAATTCATATTTAAGCGCTCATATAAATTCTCACGATTCACCATCATCTGTGTACAGATTTATGTGTCCTTCCGTGCTTAATGCAATTGTCTTTTCTCTTGCTCTGTACGATTCGTACAATCCGCGAGTCCTGCTTTTGCGATCTTGAATTTACTTTAGATTAAATAAAACACGTTCAAAATAAACTGCATGTAAAAGAAAAAAAAAAACTGAGCAGCTCTCTTTTGTCTAGCTTTCTTGCAAATCTATTATTTTTTTTTACTAACATATACTGACTGCACTTGCTGGTAATACATGACACTCGACGTTAAACGGGTTGAACAGAAGATTTCCATTTACATTCACATTTACGGGTTTAGTAGATGCTTGTATCTGACACAAGCATAATCCAAGCATGGCAAGTGGTAACTTTAATGCAGATGCTACAGGGACATTTACAGGAAAAATTCATGACATTGTCAATGTAATAAGGAATTGGGCATATAAATATTAGGATCAGACGATGATTCGGAGTTTGCAAGACATCTTAATTAGAGGTGTCAGTTCCACCACTTTAACAAGGTCTTGCCTTTACACCCAGCAAAAATCTAACAACAAGGAGCTAGAAAATGCTGAGAAAATTCTGAAGCCCTTTTTGTCAGTATACTGGTGTTCCAATATAGCAGCAGAATGTCTCGACTGATGAGACACTTTCAATCAGTATAAACAAACGAGTTATTTTCTACCTGCAAGTCTGAGCTCAAATGAGTCAGGACTCAGAATGTTAGTGGTTGAAGATAAACACCTTCAAATTCAGTTGCTTATGAACAAGCGCTTTACAGCAAAATGGTCCATGTTCAGCTGGTCATCATTCATTCATTCATTCATTTTCTACCGCTTATCCGAACTACCTCGGGTCACGGGGAGCCTGTGCCTATCTCAGGCGTCATCGGGCATCGAGTCAGGATACACCCTGGACGGAGTGCCAACGCATCACAGGGCACACACACACTCTCATTCACTCACACAAACATACACTACAGACAATTTTCCAGAGATGCCAATCAACCTACCATGCATGTCTTTGGACCGGGGGAGGAAACCGGAGTACCCGGAGGAAACCTCCGAGGCACGGGGAGAACATGCAAACTCCACACACACGGCGGAGGCGGGAATCGAACCCCCAACCCTGGAGGTGTGAGGCGAACGTGCTAACCACTAAGCCACCGTGCCCCCTGGCATCATTCATCAAGTAACAAAATGTTTTAGGAGAAGGGACATGTGACCAGTGACTACATGGAGAAAGGAAGTTCTGCGTGAATTGTTCTCCCATCTAAACAATGACTGATCTGTACTCTATTGCACTAGAATCCAACTAACCAATGACCTCACTTCCTTGTCAAACTGGTTGACTGCAATTTAGTGTATGATTAAATAAGATCTGTAAAAGTATTATTGTTTTATTTAAATGTACTCTTACAGTAGACATCGGTATATACCTACGTCCTTGCTCTTAAGGTATATAGAGTAAGCAGAGATGATGATGATGACAAATGCTAGCTGGGGTTGGTGTACTGTATTCTTCTTGTAAACCCATGCCTCACTAAGAGTTGGGAGATGAAATAATGACTGGGTGGTAAAGGCGGGGATGGAGTCAGCGAATTGGCAGTTCCATAGACCAACAATGAAGGATGATGACAGCAACTGTGGATGTCTGCATTTTCTCCTGTGAATGTAACAACGATGTAGCAAGGAATATACTGAAACATAGCGTATAGTGAGAGGCGGACAACCGGTTAGAAGAGGAAGGAATAAAGGAAGTGAGTTGAGTGAAGTGCCTTGTCAGTATAATGGCTTGGTACACTCAAAGGTGTTCCTAGAAATTTAGTCTTCCAACCATCAGGGCCTCACACAAGAGCTGAAAGTTTCACATAACATCAGTTGGCACGATGACTAATTACAGCTGACAGTGGGTCGGTACCGATCAAAGCCAACAGGAGTTACAAAGAGCTAGAGGGTATAACTCATCAACAGTGACAGTAGCAAAACAAAGTCTAGATACACTTTAATTGCCATTCTAATTAATTGTAAGTGATTTCTAGACTCTCGAACACCATCACCAAATGTGCTAGGCTCTGAGTTTGTGTTAGTCAACATTCTTCTCCAATAGATGCCTTGATTCTCATGCAGATTTCTATACGATTCCCATGGACAGCAGAGGATATCCAACAGGGTGCTGCAGGGAAGACGTATTTTTGGAAGTAAACCCCAAAAGAAAGTGAATAGGATTTTTCCACTGGCTTTGAACAACGTTTATGATTCTTACACACTTTGTTCCTGAAGAGAATCTACACAAATTAACACAACTTTTATATGTTTTGATGCCTAAATACCAAATGTAAAAATTTAAATAAAGTTAGGCTATGATAATGGTTGCAGTACTTTAAGGTGACCTCCAGTTTCAAGGTGGAGCTTTTGAGAAATAAACTTTTCAGTCTTTCAAGGATCCATTGTGCTTGGGAAATACTGCAGTATGATAAATCTACAGGTTGAAAAGAATCGCTTGATATTTCATAGAATTTCCGTCTTTTGTTCAGCTTGGAATCTTTCGTTGTGAGTTCTCAATCTACTCCATCAACTTCTCTAGACACATGTTAACCAAAATGTGGACAAAAAAAGGCTTTCTGCTGCATGTGAAGGTGCTGTAACGTTTACTAAAAACCAATTTGGGTCTTTTTTTGTGCAAACATCGAATCGTCCGGTTTACAAAACGTAGAGTTCAAAAAAATTTGCAACACCGTCGGTTACATTTTGTAAAAAATAACATGTAGGATAATACCACATGTACTCCACTGTACAGATCATCTTCTTAAACGACTTAAATGTCATCAGATAACTGTACATTGTGTGTCTGCGTGTGTACGTGTTTGAGAGAGATGTGCCTTTATCCCTGCAAGTGTGTCTACACCCACTGTACCACCCCTTCACTTCTTCATGACATTGATTAGCAGGCTGCTTTGAATTCATGGGGTTCCCATCAAGCTCGCTGAGTACTGATAATAACACCAGGTGAAACTCATCTCACACACACACACACACACACACACACACACCTCTGCTGATTAGCCCTGACAAGTCCTCACTCAATCACACACCTACACCCACCAAGTACTAAACACCCTCCATGTTTCTTATTGTACAAGCTGTGAGGCCAGACCCTTATGAGACCACTGTAGTGCATTACACACTTCAGCTGCCTTCGCATCTGTCTTGCATCATAGGCATCTAACTTGGTTAGAGATTGGCACAACAGGCACACAAATCACATTAACGCATGCAGTTCTTGGCAAGGTTCATGATTAGGGACTGCCATCCATCTGTATCACTAAATGAGATCTCTCTTCAAGATTGCGAAGTTATTTACTCAAGGGGTAAAAAGGCAGCAGTGCAGACTGGGGTCTCGACAAATAATGATGTCCTAGCACATTCCTGGGTTAAAATACTGAACTGTACTTTGCTATATAGTGTGGAAAGAAAAGAATCCTCCAGAGCTATGATGAGTTGGTACCCTGTCCAGGGTTTCCCCTGACTTGCCTCGAGTACCCTGGGATAGGCTCCAGGGTCCTAGTGGCCCTGCGTATGATAAGCGCTACAGAAAATAGCTGGATAGATCCTCGATTGTACGGGTATTCAGCTGAAATATCGGTCCAGTTACATAGAATCCCTTACTTGCAATAGGTCCTGGTAAGTAATTAGCATATTGCCTGTTGATCCTCAAGCTAACTATAACAGAACTAAAACTAGCACCACAGACTGTTTTGAGTTTGAGATACAGGATAAAGAACAAGCCTACATTACAGAACAGTAGAATTCCTTTATTCACATATCCCAACTCAAAGTTAGGGTCGGAGCACAGGTACAGCACCCCTGGTCCAAAGACGGTTAAGGGCATAACAGTGGCAGCTTGAACCCTAACACTTTTGACCAATGTCTTAACCAATGTTAAATCATCTTTCAGTTAAAACAACATATTTCTCTTTTGTTTATCGACTCTGTTATACACTATTTTTGCTAAGTATCAGTTCTATTTAATCTAATAAATCCAGACCACATGTACTGTAGATTAACACTAATTATTAAAGGCTGAAGTTTTGCCAGGTTTTGTCTAATGATTTCTCTCCAAAGCTCCAACAGGATTTGTTTGAAAAGCCAGAAAGGTAGTGGTCATGTGCATTCACTAACTCGTAGGCTTGCAAATTTATTGCCATCTCAGCAAGAGACAAATCCATCGGCCTGCCCTAAACTGGGGTCATGGAGTGATAGATAGGGCTTTCTGGGATCCCAGGGGCTTAAGGAAAAAGGAAAAGAGAAGATGGAATCGTTTGGAAGGTTAGAAGGTCAAAGAATTTGATCAAGGGTCTCTCGACCATAAGTGACCCTATGGGTAGTTATTACTCGGAAAGCCAGTGACTTCCAGTGGTTCAGACCCAGGAGTGGATGCTAGAAGCAAGACACACACACACACACACACACACACACACACACACACACACACACACACACACACACACACATATATTGCTACTGTATAAATGTTGCATAACTGAAACAAAAGTACATTTTAAACTTGATTCTCATGCAGATTTCTATACGATTCCCATGGACAGCAGATAATATAAAACAGGGTGCTGCAGGGAAGACGTATTTTTGTAAGTAAACCCCAAAAAAAAGTGAATAGGATTCTTCCACTGGCTTTGACCAACGTTTATGATTCTTACACACTTTGTTCCTGAAGAGAATCTATACAAATTAACACAACTTTTATATGTTTTGATGCCTAAATACCAAATGTAAAAATTTAAATAATGTTAGGCTATGATAATGGTTGCAGTACTTTAAGGAGACCTCCAGCTTCAAGGTGGAGCTTTTGAGAAAAAAACTTTTCAGTCTTTCAAGTATCCATTGTGCCTCTGGGTAGTTATTACTCGGAAAGCCAGTGACTTCCAGTGGTTCAGACACAGGAGTGGATGCTAAAAGCAACACACACACACACACACACACACACACACACACACACACTGCTACTGTATAAAGGTTGCATAACAGAAACAAAAGTACATTTTAAACATACATAAGCGTATCTATGGTCATGTTCTCACTGAAGCTGAATGTTGCTCTGCTTTAGCGGTTTTCTTTGTTTATGTACAGGAGTAAGAATCAGGATACAAGTAGATTTATATTGCAGGCAGTCTAAGGACAAGAAATGACCATATTTTGATGAGAAAACATTTTGTGTAAACTATATGTATATTTAAAAAAAAATTCCAGTGAAGCAATAAGCAACAAACTATTTGGGAATCTCAAACTATTTGGGGTACTTTTAAAGAATTAAAGTTTTCCACATTGTGTTTTCTAAAATTGTGGTTTGAGGTGCTAGCATTCCCAGTAGCGACTTCTGTATTAACAAAAGCAAATTATATCTTTAGTCTGTCTTGAAGAAGTTTATAGTATTTTCCTGTTGTATTTATTTTTGTATTCCAAAAGTATGTACAAAAGTAGGATGTAAGCTTCCTCTGAATTTCTAACAAATCAAACAGTCAGCTTCAATGCTTTAACTTCTCGCTACTATCTAATCTAATAATCTCCTGTTCCTGTAGCTAGCTTAATGATTAAATATAGCATTAGAGTTGATAGCATTAGCATCACAATTAAACCGAGACAACATATAGAAAATACTTTAGTTTATCTAAAAACCCTTTAAAAAAAAAGAACAGCAATAGTTTAAATATAAATATTTAGAGAATTGAAAACAAGCGAGATGCAAATTTTAAGAACGCATTTACATCCAATAATTGATAACAATTATAAATTAATATTTTATTATAAATAAAATAAAAGCCCTATAAAAGCGTTATAAAAGCCCTGTTCAACAGTCATGCGTAAAAAATAAAAACAAATAAACCCCCGACAGAGAGAAAAAAATAGTATGGTATTTGTGTGGTGGAAGGAGACGTGTCGAAGATGCATAAGCTGGTCAGCGCAAACTGACGTATATAAGAGCATGTAAGAATAGTCATTCTACAGGGAACAATGTTAAGTGCTCAGACAGTCAAGTCAAGAAAGCCAGGCTGAAATTCGAAATGCAAAATGATTGCTGGGTAATTCACTCTAATAACAGTTGTCGGATTAAGAAGGCATAACGTGTTGCCGTGTCCGCTAATATAATAGCCCAGCCATGTGGATACCAAAGAAATTATGATTTAAGACAGATTTTGTCTGGCCCATCTGGTTCCATTCTTCCGCTTTTTATACATAAACATGCCTTTATTTAACAAGACGAAGCACGACTTACTTTTCGAAAAACATATTCCGAGATATATTTACATGAAATGCAAATAGTAGGAAGAATGAATGTCATCTAGAAGCTATTAATGTTGTTCAAAATTGCTTTTGTAGATAGCAGCATACTGTCGTGCAGGGTCGATAAAGCAGTTACTGAACATGAATGACTGAAATGGAAAAAAAAAAAAAATAGATCAGTGATTCCTGTGGAGGACCATTTGAAATACATTTATTTAAACATTTGATTAACAATGTTCAGCCCAACCTCTGGGATGAGCAGTTCAGAGATTCTGAAGGACCCCATCTGCAGCAGACATACGAATCGTGCTACCATAAAATCACTACCACAGAACCTTAACCACTGATCCATCACTCCAAGTAACCATGCTAGTTCGGAGGTGTTTATATTCCTTTATAAGAAAAGGCTAGGTTAAGAGAACAAGAACAGAATTTTACAACAAATACCATGGCACTTGGTACAGTATAGACGAGACAGGCAGGATACACCCTGGATGATGTGCCAACCCGTCGTAGGGCAGAATCACAAATACATACACATACATACACATCAATTGCACATTTCTCACACTTGCAAATTGTACATACAATTTATTGCCTATATTGGGTATGTATATTTAAACTGCACATTTCACACCTGTTAATGTGTATGTACAATTTCGTCTACACTGTATATGACTTTCTGTTACACTGTGGAGCTTCTGTCACTAAAACAAATGGCAATAAAGCTCTTTCTGATGCTACAGAGAGGTTAGACATGTCAATCAGCCTATAGCACGTTTTTGGACTGGAGGAAGGAAACTCTTGATGGACTGTATGCGGAGATGAGATGCAAGAGAGGAGACAGGAATCAAACACACAACCCTGGAGGTCTAAGGCAAATATCTATACACTAAGCAAACTTTCTTTCACATCCCGCATCCTTTAACTGTTCAGTGAATTGCCTTTCCATCCATGTGAATCATATTTGTGTTTCATCTGACTGCTGCTTTATCTAAAAAGGCAGAAAAGTGTAGCGTTATCAGGGATCTCTGGTATCGCTGTAGCAAAAATGCCGGCACTCTAAAGATAACTGCTGCTCACAAAATGCATTCGGATTCCATTGGCTTACGTCGATGCGATGCTTTTCAGGTGCTACAGATGTTATTCGACACGTGGGTTGTGTGTCAGGATATTGTGTGTGTGTATGTGTGTTCAGTTATGGGGAAAAGGACAGTGAAGCAGTGTGTGTGTGTGTGAGAGAGAATAAAAGAGAGACAGAGGGAGTAAATTGCAAGTTAAACTGCCTAAGCATTTTTGAAGCTGGATGACAACTCCTCTCGGCTTTGACGCTTCAAAGCCCAATACGACAAGATCCTTCTTCATTGAAGTGCTCACCGATAGGTTATTTATTTTTTAACGCCCCTACATAAAGCACACTAATTGCACTGGGTCTCCGAACCTCCCAGTCTACTCGGAAAATTCACCCCCTGCGCATTATTTCTGAGGAGGCTGCGTTATGATGTAGTATTTCACACTATAGTACTCCCGACTGCCCTTGCTGCGGTACGGAACTCGAAGCAAAGCTCCATAAAGGAAAGCTTCGTACGGCTTTTGCCGATACGTGATTAGAAATAAATAAACAAGTATATAAATAAATTATTTGCCATTGTTGAAGCTGCTAATTCTTTTCTTTGCATTTCCACCTGTTATGGCACTTACCTTCCAAATTTTTAAGTGCTTTCAAGAGCTCAAGGACGCTCGAGCCAGATCGATGCTGAATAATGAATGAATCTGCGTTCCACCCTGCAGTAATTATGATTATATAAGATGTAATTGAGACCACTGGATGTTTAATATGATTAGGCGTGTATGGCTTTGTGTATTACAGAGACCTCCTCATCACAGCTCCATTTTGTTATGGAAGCTTGACATAGAGCTGTTATGTATGTCTGTGCGGGGGTGGAAATAGCTAATATTGCCGCTATTTCATCCGGAGGGGTGCGGCTGCACTCTTCCTGCGTGTCTTTATCATCTTTTGTTCTTCAAATCTCTCGTTTTTTTGCCTCCCACCTGCTCGGATAAAAGCGTTCGTTCTTTAATCGCCCTCGAATGAATAGCACTCAGCTGCTCCGGGTCTGATTTCCCGTCATCTACTACAATTGCGAAGCATCTCGTCTTTGTTCTCTCGAGCAAATAAATGCTTTTCTTTTCCAAACCTGGTTTGTTCTTTGGCTTGGAAGCTCAAGATATCATGGAGTCGCCATTATGAAAGAACATTTGCAGTCATACTGTTCATGGGCTTCACGCGATTAGGAAACAACAAAAATGCTCTTGAAGTGTCTTTGTACTGTTCCACATCTTCTGTCTTGTTCCCGCTTTTGGTGGGGAAAATGGCAGGTCACTGGTTAAGGTGCTGGACTGCTGATTAGAAGGTTATGAGTTTGAAGCTTTTTGTTTTAATATTTTTTATTAAAATGGTAGCAATATTAAGACATTTATTTATACTTTTTAAACGTAAAGTGAAATGTATTACAATGGAGAAAATTATTCAAGAGAGTGATTTACATTTTGGTGCTGATCCAGATTCACTAACGTTGCTCCTGATTACATTAGACATCACAAGTGTCACAGATCCTCTCCTGGTGACGAGCTCTGTGAGCCGAGCCACGCAGCACGTCTAGCAGCCTGCAGCAATACTTGGCATTCTCCAAGTTTATAAGTGTTTGCTTTGTTTTGTTTGGTTTACGTTGCCACGTGTTTTTGTTTTGTTGCCACATGCCACGTTTTCGTTATGATTCATGTCTTGACTCCGCCCCTGTATCAACAATGGTAGTTGCCCTCTGGTGGTCTGGTGGGGGATTATCCGGGGTAGCTCTGGCAATGTGCAAGTCTCTTCTGCCAGATGAATAAATGTGATTTTTCCAGACTTACAGTAAAAACTAATTCTATATGTGGGGTCCAAAGTGTAAAACAAAAAAAATTAAAAAAGGCAAGAAGCCAAAGCAGGAATTGAATGAATCAAAGGAACACATTAACCAAAATCGTAGTTGTTGGAGCCAGACTGGATTATTTAAGTATTTCAGAAGCTACTAATACTGATTTGTAATACTGTATAGCAGAGTTTCTGACAAGACTAAACAGAATTTTACCCATTTTTTGTTTTGTGTAATTGTTCCATGTGTAAATCCGATGAAAGCAGCAGCTTCTGAAATCCTCAACCCGGTAAATGATCCATGCCATGTTCACTGAGATCTCCTTCATGACTCTATTCTGACATTCGACCCCGACATTAACTGAATCTCTCGACTTTCTATCTGCATGTATACTGACCAATGTGTGAGTGAGATTTATTCTTATCTTGAGTGTCAGTTTCATTTTCCTCCTCAAGCAGGTGATCACAACAACCGATGGTTCAATTCACACATTTCTGGGTTGAGAAAAGCAGTTGTTTAGGTGCTCTCCCACGCATCGGCTTAATTTGTCACACCACCTGCTAAGTCCTTTTCTTCCTTTTTTTCATCGTTCACCCAAACAGTAACATACAAATAGTTCTTTGTTCTAACCAGCCTTATTTTTCTTCTATTGTTATGTGCTTGTTCATCTGAGTAACACATGCACTTCGACTGCGATTGTTTCAAACACCTTTAGAGCCGAGACGTTTTGTTCATTTCACACACAGAAACACAGACAGAAACACACACAACACACACACTTAGCCAGGTCTCACACTCCAAACCCCTGCCTTCAGGTTTCCTGTGCTGATGAACAGCATGTAAAATACTCATTGGAAAAGAGTCACACTGAAGAACAAGCCAGAGTTGTCCCCCACCATCACCAATCCCTTTCGTCTTTAATAAAGAAAACAAGAAAGATCCAAAACCTACACGGTGTAAAAAAACCAAAACAAAACAAGAAGATGGAAATGTGTCTGTTCCCTCAGGGCCTCACAAAGACATCAGCCGGTGTCTCGGACAGCACTGATGGGAGAAGTACAGCAGACTTACGCAGGTACCAGCTGAAAGACGCCTGCTCGCTCAGATCCTTTTTTTATTGGATTACACTGCATGGAACTTTAAAATGTCTTTGGCATTTTAATAAAACCCTCTGGGTTTGTGGCTGTGTGTCGAATAGGTGGAAAAGCATTTTAAGGAAAAAAAAGAAAAAAAAGGCACAGATAAAAAATAAGGACTGCTCTGTTAGCACTTTACCTGACTTTACCACAACAAAATTAAGCGCTAAAAAAGGAGACGAGGTTAATAATGTGATCATCGAGGATTTACAGTGCTGTTGGACACCATGTCACTGGTGTGTTAAATATAGAAGTAAACCATTAGTGTGACTAATTTATTGAAGAAGTGAGGGGGTTTGCAAGAAGAAAAAAAACGTCGTTGCAAGAAAAAAAACATGTGGCCTAATGGCTTGATTGCGTCTAATTGAGCGGCGTAATCAAAATCGGTTTGGGTGCTGTTCGAGCCGTCGGCGCTTGAGATTGCATAATGGGTGTGCTGAGAGATCATGGCTTGTGATTGGTTCACTGAGCTGCACCAATCAGATTAAGCTTGCGATCAATTCGATATCCTGCAGAGCTTCACGAGCGTGGCCAAGCTACAACACTGAACCATGACAGACAAACACAGTGCTGTTTTCTTTTTCTTTATATGAATTAAAAGACTGAAACATACACTGTAGTGTCTCTCTCTTTTTTTTTTTGATTCATCCCATAAAAAATCTCCAAGTAAAAGATATCAAGCCTTATATGGGCATAAATTCGGTATTAATTACTTTTCCCTGTGTTTATGTGGCTCATAAGAACTGAGCTTTAATTTAATACCATTTTAGATTAACTGATTGATGATTAAAGGAAAACTGGGGCGTGGATCAGGGTTTAATCGTAAGCAGGAAGGCCGAAGAGCTCAGGTCTGAAGTCCTTCATGCTTTCAAGCACCAGCATGGCCTCCTGCGTAAGTCTGCGGTCCAGGTTCGGATCGGGAATCATGACCACTTGCATGCCAGCTGCCAAGCCTGCTTTCACTCCGTTGGGCGCGTCTTCGAAAACCAGACACTGTAGAAACAAATACAAGTTCGCCATTAAATTAAAGTCTTAACCTTGAAGATGTGTCAAACGAATCCAGTCATATTCATTAGGGACTGAAATACATATGCAAATGAGATTCATTCTGGAAAAGAAAATTAATGAATCTTCTTGAATTATTTCTGCATATGTTGATCATTTTTTTTATGAAAACTGAATAAGGTTCCTGAGCATGCAGCTTAGCCCCAGAACGGTCGGTAGAACGGAAAACGTGTTGTTTATCACATATGGATATGGGAATATTTGTTTTGGAACCTTTATGTGGTGAAACAAGTGACAATTGACCAAAAAAAAAAAAAAAAAAGAGGTACAAGACAAAAAATAAAAATGAACAAACAAACAAAAACAAACAAATAAGTAATAAATGTATTCATAAATAAATAGTGTCCTTGTTGTTCCCATTTTTAGCCATTTATTAATATTTCTTTATTATTTATCATTTAATTTAACTCTCAATTAGGTAGGCTTTTTTTTTTTTTGAAAACCATATTTTTATATATAAACTTATCTATACATGATTTGCGACAAATTCAAAATACTTTGTTTTCTAAGTATCTTTAGCAACTCTACTTTAAGAAACCACAAATATACTTCAACAAAACTTCATGGATATATTTTCATGTTTTTATTTTAACCTAGCCTAAGCCTAACCTAGTCTTCCTGTAGAGATCATGATGTATAAGGCACCAGTTTAACAAAAGGTTTGTAAAAATGCTCAGTCTGCCTAAAGATGACATTATTGATAATGTTTACATTCATGGTATTTAGCGTACACTCTTATCCTGAGTGAATTACATTCTTTATCTCACTTTTATACAATGGAGAAGTTGAGTTATAAGGGCCTTGCTCAGGGGCCCAGCAGTCACAGCTTGGTGGACCAGGCATTCAAACTCACAACCTTCTGATCAGTAGTCCAACACCTTAACCACTAAGCTGTCATGTCCCCATGTTGGGCACAAGGATGAAATATACATTGGATAAATTTACAAGGATGAAATATACATTGGATAAATTTACTTGGAGAAAAGAAAAAGTTTTACTATTAAACTAACAGAACAGCAGGATTTATCTGAACTGCATTTTTGATAAAAAAAATAAATAAATCTGAGCCCCATGTAATCCACTCAGGAGGAAAAGGTATTATAAAAAGGTCAGTAAAGTTGCATCTGTTTGTAAAGTTTGTAACAGCATGCACTTTATTTATATTCTGTGTGTTCTGAGAAAGCGTTGAAAAAAATGGGCATGATTGCTCTTAGCTGTGGATCTAAACGTAGGTTTACTTTCCGCGCTCTTCTTTCTCTTTCTGTCCTTCATGCTTCTTTGGGGCATCAAGCCGTGAGTTACCCCTTCGACCCATCAAGATCCAGATGCCCCGTGGAGCCAGTTCAATACCTGCTACTAGTTATCTCTTAAAACTCGGCCTCTTGACAGGTGTTCCTGCTCAGAAACTCCACACAAAAGGTGTGAGTTAACTGTTAACTCCAACCGGAACATGAAAATCTCTCACACTAAGAAGTCTTTATTGAAATACTATTTTGTAGAGGGACTCAAAACTGGACTAAAGAATAATAATAATAATAAAAAAAAAAAAGGATCAAATAAATGAATCCTCTGGACTTCCACATAAATGGACCTAATTGCTTTCGTGTGATGTCACTCCGGAGTAGAATTGTCACGTACGAAGGTCAGCGGAAACGTGGGACACTTCAGAAAAGGAAGTATAGCTAATTCTATTGTGCTGAGGGCCTCAATTAAATCTCCTAATTACACAAAAGAGCCCTACAAATGACCTATAATCACTAATCCTTATATTGTGAGAGTGAAAAGCTGGGAGGGGGTGGGGGGAGGGGGTAAAACACAAAAGGACAACATTGTGCAGCAAAAGCTAATATCGGTTTTGCCCGTGTCTGACGTTTGAAGTGAAGCGGCATCGCTCTCTTCGTATTAGGGATGGTAAAGGACGACAGGAAAGAGACGGTAATTAGTCATGGCTTCTGTAGGAATCAGCTGCAGAATGCGTGTCAATCACGCTGGCAGCTGAGGAGTGAAAAAGACAGGGACGTTCATCCAAACACCACTAATTATGACAGCGAGAGCCGTCTCAGAGAAAGACGGTAAGTCAGAGCTCTGGAGAAGAAGAAGAGCTTCAAAACTTTAACAATCGAGAGAGGCTCAGTGGTGGAGGATGGATCAGAGGTATATTTCCTGATGTCAGTGACATTTTAATGGGCTTAATGCATTATCCATGTTATATATTTATCTTGTACATTGGCCCATAATAGGAAAAGATACTAAAGAAAAAAACACAACTAGGCAAAATAGTATGTAATTCAGTAGGATGGAATTAAATGATGTAATGTAATTATTTTCAAGTTTCAAAACAAAATTTTGAGGGTGATCAGCACGGAGAAGGCCAAGCTAGACACCCAACAAGAACAAGACAGTAAAAAAAAATCATTCAGAAACACAACAGCAAAAATCAAAAACATTAACATTGAACCAACTAAAACAATTGGGATTTGAAACACAACAGCAGAAATAAAAACACACTGAAAAGTAACTTCAACAAAACTTAACAGCAAAAGCAAAAAACCTGATGGATGTTTTCAGTTTTGCAATTGTGTTATGTTTATTAGGGATTGTTTTGTCTTCATGGACCACTGTTGGCACCACAGTATTGGCACTTGAATTCGATCCCAATTTGATCCTAAGCTGAGTGGGTTTCCTCCAAGTTCTTCTTCCCAGTGCTCCTGATCCTCAGCATCTATCCCATCCCTTACCTGCCAGAAGCTTCCAGAACATTCATTCATTTTCTACCGCTTATCAGAACTACCTCGGGTCACGGGGAGCCTGTGCCTATCTCAGGCGTCATCGGGCATTGAGGCAGGATACACCCTGGACGGAGTGCCAACGCATCACAGGGCACACACACACTCTCATTCACTCACACACGACGGGCAATTTTTCCAGAGATGCCAATCAACCTACCATGCATGTCTTTGGACCGAGGGAGGAAACCGGAGTACCCGGAGGAAACCCCCGAGGCACGAGGAGAACATGCAAACTCCACACACAAGGCGGAGGCGGGAATCAAACCCCAACCCTGGAGGTGTGAAGCGAACGTGCTAACCACTAAGCCACCGTGCCCCCCACTTCCAGAACAGCTACAAATAATTATTTAGGGGAGGTACTTTCCCCTCTCTATCAGTACTCCACCAGGTTAAATGGAAGGCTTCCTACCTCCCTACCTCACACACATCTAAAGCCACTTGCAGAATTCTGCAATGAGTCACTGAGTACAAAGTGATCATCTTAAAACTGGCTTGTGTGGGATGGAAAATGATGCTAGAAAATGTGTGCGCATCCTTTGTAAAAGTACAGGATTGTTGAGATCAGAAAAAAAAAGAGTTTTTTTTAAAAGATAAAAGAGAAGAATATGATATATAAAATATCTGTGGAGGTAACAGACACACCGCACTACACTGAAAGTCATGTTTCTATCTTAATCCTTGGGCAGAATCAAACCTTCTCAATGGACTGACATGTAGCACTTGGAGTCTATTAAAACAAGGTAGATGTGTGAGACACACCGAGAGTGACATTTAACACTTTATCTGTCTGTCCTTGTCAAACAGACTTCGCCCACATACGAGCCCTTAACGCTTACCATGAACTGCTGGCAGCCATGTATGATGATACAGACGTGACCTGACACATCGTAGTCCATCTGTGCTCCGACGCTCAGGGAAAATGTCACATGCTAGATGACCAGCATGTGTCCCTATGACTTACGGCTCTGGCACGTAAGGTGTAAGCAAACAGCTATGTTGCATAAAGCAGTCTACATCATAAAGACACCCTCATTCGGGATCGCATAATATAGGAAAAAAATACTCCGAGTTCTGTCAGGCTGAAGAAAAATCTTATTAAAATTACCTATTCCTGTCAGTGCCAGTGAAGGAAGGCAAGCCTAGAAAACATGGCACAAACTCTCATATGGAGCACTGCATAATGTAGCCCTGGGGAACGGATTTATACATGCACACTTTATGAAGGCTTTGCAACTCAGATAAGACCAGCGAGGACAATCTCAAGGTTCTCTCTAACTCCTGATATCTGCTAATTACTTCTTCTGATCGAATACATTCTAAATATATAAATGCATGTTTATACTAACGTAAAAATCAACCAAACAAAAAAAAAAAAAAAGAGGAGAAGAAACATAAGCGTGCTGGGAAACCCTTACGTAACTTTTTTCTCATTTATTTCTTAATGCTAAGACCACACACAGTCTAAAGCACAAGATACATTAGAAGCCATACAGTCATCATATATGTGTGTGTGTGTGTGTGTGTGTGTGTGTGTGTGTGTGTGTGTGTGTGTGTGTGAATATCTGTAAAGAAGATTATAAGACCTATTCTCAAGACGATAACAGATTGCACAGGCTGCATTTTTAAATGATCACCATGCCTGGGGACAACCCGGAGAGGGGATGGTGTGGAATGGTTTATTATCTCTTGCAAAGGAAAGACAGCACAGAGAGACAAGAGAAAAGAATAAGTCGGTTTATTTAGGCTTCGAGTTGTGGGCAGATGGCCACTGTCTTTAAACGCCGTGAGTTAAAAACAATCTAGTCTAATATCAAGCCATCACAGCTTCAGTTCCATTATTTAATGCCCAGCTTTAGTAAATCGGGGGAATCAGGTGGACTCTGGCCAATAGGAAACTGGTTATTCATTCTGATGATGAGTGGGAAGGCAGTCTGATAATCAGAGGCAAGGCGGTCGATTTCAGCTGGTAACCTGCCCAGACACAGATGCAGTTTTACAGTTGCGTTTGAAAGACGACACAAAGTCTCATTAGTGTCGGCTTGGCTAGTACTTGATGGTGGGTCAAAGACACAATTTATCAAGTAGAATTGCAAATTATTTGGACACAAAGTTGAATAACATTGGATTACGGCTGAGGATGTAATTATTTTAGTTAGACACAAGTTCGAAACAGATTTTGAAGCTAACCAGTTTGGAGAACAATGACAACAATCGACATCTACAGAGAGGTGAAGGGCCACAGCGGAACAAAGTCTCGACCACATCAATAAGAGCAGTGACGCAAACAAATTCAACAGTCCAAAATGCGGAACAGAGAAAACAACACACAGATCGAAAGCACAGCAATCAGGCTCTGTGTTTGACTTATACCTCACTGATTCAAGATCAAGGAATGGAACAACAGGGAAAACTAAGGAAATTAATAGCAAACAAAACCAAGCAAAGGAAGGCCAAAGAAAAAAAAAGGGGGGGGGGGTAGTAGGAGAAGGCCATGGATGTCCAAGGCAAGGAGCAACAAGGAAGACCAAGAAAGTCCAGCAAATACAATGAATTTTTGCCATTCATGTTTATTCTTATCATAGATCTGTGTGAAAATGTCAATCTTGTGGTCATGTGGTTCAAGAAGCAATCAAAACCATCACTTTTGTGTGAGAACGCTCGTCAGCTCGTATGGCCAGCACATCCGTAAGATTTATTGATGAAGACATCTTTGGCCTTTTGAGCAGTTCTATGTTAAAGAAGCGGGCTTGAATAATTCATCTAACTCAAGACGTTTTATGTAAACACTCACAGAAGAAAACAACAAAAAGACACACAAAATGGAGATTGGCATGCTGTGTACCAATTAATCTTTTGTTTTAGATCTCATTTCACAGAACTTTCAGGTTGGCCTTTCCCCTAGATGAGGCTAGGAGTATGATCAATACTGCAAAGCTTCTCAGTAAACACATACACACAAACATACTTGAGTTCTGCAGCCCACACATTTTTCAAGAGGTTGTAAACTCTGTAAAGACTCCCCACTCAAGCTGCAGGTTTGATAAAGTACCCAACAGAGATTTGAGCAGTAAAGCTCGAATGAGGAAAATCCCTCTATTGGGCTGTTGTACAAATAGATGAAAACACACACACATGCATGCATAAGCGCACACACCTATGCAGCTTCTGACAAAATAGTTTCTGAAAGAAACCGACCATAAAAGAACGCATGCCCTTGTGAACTACACAATCATGATTCTGACCTTACTTTAATAGCTCAACCGATTATACAAACTGCCCACTGAGGTTTTCGGTGACAAAGTGTCTTTATATCCCATATAGAAAATATACTGCAGCCTTAGTTCAACAAGCCAGCTGTTTTAATATTTAACGGTCACATACTGTACAAAGAAACTTACTTCATCTGAAGCAGGTGGAACAAAACAGACTATGTTTCTGTCAGATTCTTGCACACGTAACATCATAATGTCTGCCATAGTTATGTTGCTGATAAGGTTAACAAATAGGCTTGTGCAATAGAATGATTTAATCGTCGCTACACGATCTTAAACAGCCATGATATTTAATGACATTTACTCTGAATATATTAATAACTGACCTGTCATCATTTATTTGCTTTGCTTAGGTGCTCTTCGAGCAAACCATGGAGAGGTTTCTAGCAAACTAGCGCTAAGGTTTTCACTCAACTATGTGTTATAGAATATCAATCTAAATCTAGAGGTAACCAGAGTCGTTCGCTAGGGCAGCGCGTTTCGAAAACGCTCGATCGAGTCAGGTCTGTGTATTATTCCGTAACTTTAGGTTGAACCCAAAGTTTGCCAGCTAACAGATAAGTCTAGTGTATATATTTATCTACTTTAACAAACACATTCTGTGGAACACATAAGACAAAGTGGATCCAAATTGCTTTTGGCAGGTCAGGAATGTAGGTTAAATTTCCCTCTGTGTCCCCGGGGTGCACTGACTCACAGACTGTTTATGCGGTTTCCTCATTGTGGTAAAAGGAATCAGAGATGTAACCCCATATAAACCCAGCACCTCAATCAAGTACAGACAAGATACTGAAGGACACTGGGCCTGTTGGGCAATGCTGCTAAATTGACCAAACATGGAAACCTGCAAAATGTACTTGTCTACATGATGACTGCATTTCACGACAGAGAATTGACTACATAAACTGGTGGAGAAGTGGGAAACTATATAAAACTTTGATCAATTAGCCTCAGGCAGTTTTGAGAAATCATCATTGTGTTTTTTGTTTTGTTTATTTTTTTGCTTATAGATATTGTTTTTCCTGCCTTTTCACAGCAATTTGGTCAAAGCAGCTCTCACCAATCTCAGGCAAACCAACCAGCTCTCATTACTACAGAAACCAGTTGGGAAGAAGTAGGCATGTGCTTCTTAGGAATAGCATGTGCTTCATCCCTCCTCGTCCTCAGCTTTTTTTTTTTTTTACCAAACTGTGGCACGCATGGCCCAAGCCCAGAGCAGTGTTACCCACTAAGAGGAAAGCGTTATCTGCCCTCTTCTACATTCAAAGGTGGCCTTGATTGGCCTCACTCAAGGGAGAGAGAAGATGCCATCCCTTCCACAAAAGGCTGATTCTGCTCATCAGTACCACTGCACACAAGCAAATAAAAACCGCTCTGTGCCCCTTTGAAACAGCGGTACCAAAGAAACGGCACCGATCCAGCACCAAAGACATTTCTTCTAACAGCAACTGCGAGGCGGGGCGGCTGAAAGCACCTCAAAAACTGACGAGCCAATAAGGAGCTCTCCAATCTCTGGAAGAGGCCTTTCTCAGCAGTAGAGGGAGGTAAGGCACCGAGTTCTGGGTTTTTACGATGTTTCATCACATACAGTTTGCAGCTTAAAGAGAACGACGCTTCCCATTCTGCCGAGCCTATCCACGCTCCTGGTGCCCGCCTCGCTACCTCGCTGGCAAACCACTTCACCCGCAGACCTCCTGCTCAAGCCAAAGCCTTCATCACCGCCACCGCTGCAATCTTGACTGAGTTATGTTTGTTTCTTCTGACTTTTACATTACCTGCACCATATTTTTCGAGTAATAAAAAAGAGCACTCATTTTCCTTGGATTCCTGACTCCGTGCCGTTCTGTGTTCCTCTCACTGTAGAGAGAGTTACACATCCAAAGCAAAAGCATTAATGGCACATTATCAGTTGATTGAAAAGCGTTTTTTTTGCACATGTTGACTGCTTCTTACCTATTCCACATTACTATCCTGGTATTCCAATAGATGGTGTCAGAATGCAACAGAAAGCAATTTGCCATCTTTATGAACGATGGCAGCAGAACATAACTTGGACCTGTGTACACATACTCTCACTTTTCACATTAATTCATATGGAACCCACCTTTTGCAAAGTGCAGCTCCCTTCAGGCCATTTTCACCCAGGTGTTGACGAGTACGAAAAAAAAAAAAAAAGAAAGAAAAAGAAAAAAATGTCGTCCTCTCTTGAAAGGAGGGGGTCCATTTCCTAGCCTCCGGTCAGAATAGAGATGAACGAGCTGGTGTTCGTTCATTACTCACCTGTGAGCTGGTGCTTCCGTACCTCGGGAAAGAAAGCCTACTTGGTATTCATTATCAGTAACCCTATCTAACATCTTCCCATGAATCAAAAGGAGGCCAGACATCGCCGTCCTCATTCTCCGCTCGTACCGATAGTCATGTTGCTATTGCAAACCAGTCAGACGGAGGTAGGTCAGATCTTGGTTTCCCCTGATCAGCGCCACACACTGATCACGGTTGAGACGTATGCTTGTATAATGATCAGACATTTCATTTGGATCTAAAGGCACCATTTGAAGAAAAAGCTGAACAAGAGCTGAATCGGCTAGCACAAGCGGGAACACTAGAAACCAGAATCTGAGGAGTTTTCTTGGCACAAACCAAGATATGAAATACAAAATGCATAAAATTGTTTACTAAAATAACAAACAAACTGTTAACTGTTTTTACTTGTTTCACCACACAAAGACTGGACTTTGAATATTAATGAATCCGCATATGAAAACATATGAACCACAGCCCACTGCAGTACATTTCAGCATGAACCGAGTCGACCTTGAAATAAATGTTTTGAAGATGTGTACTTTACAAACTTTTTGTGTTTTCATGGATGATATGATAAAAATGGGATCGGCACAGTATGAACCGAAACACGTTACGTGCGGCTAAGATGGTTAAAAACCGCAGCATCTGGAAAACCCTGCTGGGATTTTTTTCAGTCACTATTTCATCTTTTTTCCCTTAGCATTTTTTTTTAAATCTTTGGTAAAATTCACTATTGTTTTAAAGCCAAAGAAGCGTTCTGAAACTCTTGCTTGTGTTTCATTTCCAACACAGACTGAAGAATATTTTCTGAGAAGACACAAGATTGTGTTTCATAGAACAAAGAGAAACAGCGACCGCATACAAGTGATTTTGATTTTTGCTCTAAAACAAAACGTTTGCTTCAGAATGCTTCGATAAATGTGTTAAATTAGGCGTTTGGAAGCAATTAAAAACATGTCAATATATAGACCTTGTTAATGTGATCTGATCTTAGTTACGCTAATGGGGAGTTAATTGCTTTTTTTTTTGCAGGTGATACAATAAACATCTCCGTCTACAGCACACGAAATGTGAAAAATCTTAACTGCTCTTGGATATTAACGATTACAGATCGTTTGTTTCACTTGGGACAAGCGTGTCTGATGCTTTGTCTTGTGTGAAGAAAATCTGTTCTTTAACAAAGAAAGGATCTGCAATATTTAAAGTGCGGAATCTACTGCTAATGCTAATCCGTATCTATTTTTTTTTTTAAGTTGTTTGTAAACCGTGCTCCATTTTTTCTTATTAAATTTCTATATTAGCATCTCAGAGAGGGGTTCAAGTGAAATGAACGGGCTTGATCTATTACAATGTTGTTGTAGTTAAGATTCCACGACTTGGTGTCACTATGGTAACACGATGGGATGGAATATCCTAGTGAACCCTTACGAAATGAATCGACCGCTCTGAAATTCTTTAAATCTGTTGTCGATTTCTCTTTCCATAGATGAAATATATGTCACTGTACAGTGTAATATTCACAGCCACCAGTTACAGAGCTCATTGTTACAGGTTTGATACTGGTTAGATTTAGCTTCGTAAGGTTGCAAAGAAGAGCGGATTTTGTTTCCCCTCGGTAGCGTGAATTACTCCAGCTTTAGGTAAAGTAGGTTTTATTTCACGTTGCTAAAAAAAAAAATCCCATCATGACAACATACTGGGTAAAATTCAGTGGTGTCACTAGATCCTTCTTACCGGTGCACAATCCCAGTAAAATCATCATGAGATTTCATTGTCTCAATCGTAAACCCCGCCCCCCTCGCTGCGCTCCTCCCTTCACTCTTCCCGGTGGGAACCTCGACACGAAGACAGACGATCGTACACGATACGACACCGAAGCTGAAAACTGAGGAGAGGTGAATGTTTATTTGTTAATGAGCAAGACAGGAATGTGTTTTTAGCTGAATGAGTTTTCCAGATCTAACTGACTTGGCTATTAGAGGGTCACACGGGAGTGGATTTTCAAACCTCTCCTGTCCCACTCCCAAAAAAATATTCCCGTTCCATCCCAATCCCGCAAAAAATAAAAAACTCATGAAAATCCCATCCCGTCCCGATCCCAGAAGAATGACTCCCACTCCCGTGACCTGCGGGAATCCTGATAAAATGTCAGCCTCTAGAAGTGATCTCGACAGTCATTTTTTCCCCCAGAGTAGTCATTGCAGTGTGAGTTTCGGGTCCGACTCCATTTTTAATTTTCGCGGGTTCTAGAGCGTGCATGGGGAAGATGCCTTCTCTTATATTATTGGTGGTTGCCATACATTAATGCCACACCTGTCACGCGTGTGTGGAGCACGTCATTCATTTAACCAGCCATAGCAAAGCAAACAGATTATATTTTTATTTATATCAGAGGTATATTTGTGTATTCCCGGTCCCGCCCACTCCCACTGACATTTTTTCCTGTCCCGTCCCAGTCACGTGATTAATAGTGATTTTGTTTCCCATCCCACGGGATTCCCGTGACCTGCGGGAATCCCGAAAATATGTCAACCTCTATTGGCTCTAGGTTTAATTGATAAATAATCTAGGTTTAATTGATAAATTCTTTCCTTCCTGGCCAGGGTTTGTTGCTATAATAGAGATTTCTGAGCCCTTCTGGTTTAAGGTGTCTGCCACGTGTCGGAAATGTAAATATAAATGTTTCTCAAAATGATTTTCCTGTGCTGAGTTTTATACTTTTGATGTCTTAGCAGGTAAGATGGAAGGTGCTGTCGAATGTCTGCTACATATGTTTCACAAAACCCAGCTTGCGGTTTTCAGACTACAGTACCTGATATCTTTACCCACCTGGTGGATCGTGTTCTGGTGTATGTGTATGTGTACCTGTACTAGAGGCTGGGGAATAACTCAAATCTGGCTTTAATTATTAAACAGGTTTAAACAAGCGCTGCTATGAACATGTCGGACATGAGATGTCAGATGGATTGTTTAAAACCCAAGTAGAAGAAGGAGAAGGAAAGGGAAAAGGAGAAAGGGAGCATGCATTCTTGCATCATTCCAGCCAGGTTTTACAAGAAAGCTCTGAAATGCGTAGATAAAGAATTCGATAAGACGGAGTGGTGCAGAACGACAGGATTCACACTAAGTGTTCGTGCACGTCTGCCTTTTATCTCTCTCCCTTTGTGGCTCTCTTTCTCTCTCCGTCATGTTTGGCCTCCTTCTGTCATCGTCTGTCACATGTGCATGTTGTGACCAACTTTCTCTCTCTCTGTCTCTCTCTCTGAGGTGCTTCTGTAGTTCACCTGAATTCCTGAGCATCTCACCTTAGTTAAAACAAGGAAAAGAACGACACAGACAAACAAAGTGCTGGAGCTGTGCGTGTGCGACACAACGTCTCCTAAGACGGATGAACAGCAGCAAGACAAAAAGAGATCCAGGATCAATGGGTACCGATTATGACTTTTTAAGCCCTCTGGGAGCTTCGGCTTGTGTAAGAACCCCCTGGTGAGACACTTAGCTCCTTGCCTAAATACTATAAA